>NC_031772.1:6463092-6476177 GCF_001522545.3 Parus major
GAGCAGTGACAGCTCATAGCGAGGATGGGGTGTTGGGGCAATGTGACACCAGTGCTTGCCAGTGGTTTTATTGTGGGGAACAGAATCTTGACAGTATTGAACTTCAGTCCATATGCCTCAGTTTTTAACTCAGATGTTTCTGAAAGTGCATCTTCCCTCAGTTTCCAGCCCACAGGGGGTAATAGGTTTGCTTTGTAGGACAGACTGCACTGAAAACGCCATTTCCTAATTTGTGGCTCATATGGGAGGGGATGTTCTGGGTTTCGTTCTCGACTAAAGGGTTTTTTTGTTATCTGATCCTGAATGGAAGCTGCTGAGGGGAGGCAGATCTGGTGTCTCCAGTGGCAGACACAAGCGATGCAAAAGCTTCCTCAGACCTACATGTACTTGACCAGGGACAGCAGTTTTGAGGGAGGGCTTGTGATTTCCCGTTTGTTTTTGTGGGAATTTAGGCCTGGACTGGAGCAAGTCTGGTTGTGGAAACTTTCTATTGTTGGATTATGTCTCATTTGGATTTATGGTGCCCCAGCAATCACGTGGGGATTGTGGAAGCTGGTGTCGGTCACCAGAAGCTGAGGGAAGATGCTGACAGGCGTTGATTGTTCTTGCAGAAAAAACTCAAACAGAGCTGGTGTCTGGAGGTACCTCAGGAATCTCCTGGACTCTCTGGGGCCCCACCACTACTGCAGGTGTGTGTGTACAGGTCTACAAATACACACAGGTATCTGGTGGGTGTATCTGTAGTTTGTGTACACATATATAGCATAAATATACTATATATAGTATCCATCCAATGACTACATGGTACTACCTGTATGCTCTCTATAGTACAGTCTATACATAGTGCTCATTTCTGCACTTTGCCTGCTTCCACTGCCTTGTAAAGGGGATGGAGGCATTATCTTTGGATCCTACAGCTCTAATCCAAGGTCTCCTGGTGCTAAGATGTGGGCTGGAAATGCACTGTCAGACTTAAATTCATGTTTGTTTTCCAGACCTGCCCACAACAGCAACGACTTCTGAGAGTGGTGTGGGATATCCAGGGAAGAATGAAACAGTTCGTGGTAAGCAAGAGTAAAACCAAGCTGAGAAGAAGATTAAGGACTCAAACCTGATGCTCTGTAGTCAGGAACTTCAGCCTCAAAATTAGTATTCTGCCTTTTTAGCTGCAAATTGCATCAACTGCTGTTCTCAAAGGACTCAGATAATTCATGGTGACTCTTTAAAAGGCTCTGGATGTTTTTATGGAAGAATGAAAAAAAAAAAGAAAAAGTTGATATATGGGGCACACAGTTACCATGTTCCTCAGCAGCTGGTCCATTTTTGTCTTGGCAAACCTAAACCACTACAACTGTCAAAGCTGAAACAGCAGAAAAGCTTCAATGTGTGCCTTGAGCAGATCTGCACATCCTCCAGCTTTGCAGCATTGTGACAGGTTTATTTTGCAAAGGTTCCCTTTCCAAACAGAACTGAGCAGCACCCTTGAACAGAAAGCTTTATTTCATGATATGCAGTGCAATTATCCTGCCCAGCTCACATCCCTAATCACCTCATCACGAGATGGACATTGTCTGTACAACTGTGGCCTGTTGGTGAGCTGTACACAGTGCTGGGTCACACAAAACTCACTCAGGGCCACAGGACCAAGGGTCTGTGGGGACACAGCCCCATGTGCTCAGGCAGGGCTGGCTGCTGCTGTCCTCAGGGACATGGTAAATGTCATGTACCTGCTGCTGCTGTCACCTAGGAGGGCTCTCCCCTCTGAAAGTCCTCTGTTGTGTTGCTTTAGATTTCCAGAGGACTGGCTTGTCCCTCTACCTGGTCATCCTGATTGCTGTGGTGTCTGGTGCTGTGGTTTTCCTTGTCATCTCTCTGATCATTTGCATGAGGAAGCCCAAAGGCGGTGAGTAGAATGTTCTGGAAAACCGGAATGTTTTATGCATGCCCAGCACAGTTTTATCTTGGATGGGTTTGGGGCCTGGAGCAGTGCTTGCAGCCAGCAGCTGCAGCTCTGGCACCTGCAGGCAGTAGATGACATGCCTGGATTGACACTTGGTCAGTCCCACATTGGTGGGAGATCCAAAGAGGCAGAGAAGTCCTTGCAGTCAGGAGAGTCTTCCAGCCGTGGGGTTGGGGCAGCAGTGGCCCTGTGCTCCTGAGCTGCACCCTCCCATGCCTGCACTGGCTCTGGGGCAGCTCAGTCCCTGCCCTGCAGCCCAGGTATGTGATTGGCACTGCCACAGAGTCTTGGGATGGTTGTTTCTCAGTGCTCCTCACCGACATCCCAAGGCTCACACTCGCCTGCTTGGCCGGGCTCATCGTTCCAAATCTTTAAAGTCTCTGGCAGAGGGTTCATCCTGCCCTGCTGCTGGGAAGTGCCTTGGCACCAGTTGCTGCTCAGTAGTTCCCACAGTTGGCAACCCAAGGGAAGAGGTCATTGTCAATTCTCCCAGTTCCACGTGAATTTGTTTCCTCTCTGGTCTTTAGTCACAGGATCCATTCACTGAATGTCTCTGTCTCTCCTGCACTGCCACCAGAAATCCCCTTGACCAAGTGTTCCTTGGAGCCCCCTCCTCACCAGCTGTGCTTGAGAGCACACAGGTGTGCTTTGGGGTTTGAGATACCACAGACTTCATTGTCTCCTTTGTTTCTCCAATGATCTTCCTATGATTCTATGCTACCAATTAATAATATAATTGTCAGGTATTTCTTTTGCCACTTTTCTTACTTTTTTATTTTTTTTAAAAAAAAGGAATCCAGAATAGCCACTTTCAAAACTGTTCTTTATTGAACTTGTAATGAATAGGGAAACTGTGGACTTCTGGTTTCTAACCTCAACTTTATCTTTGACATTGGAACAGTTATTTTGACCCAGTTGTGTGATAGCTGGGTTGTTTTTGTTTTCTTCAACTGAATCCTGGGAAACTGAGTCACCACCCACCTGACCTGATATCCAAGACTGTTTTTTTTAGTTCTGTCTTCAGAAGTCATTTTCTTAAACCAAGAAGATAAACAAAGAAACTCCATTTTTAAAGAATGTAAATGCAAATTATTGACACAAATTCTGATTTTTCTTTTCCAGCTCAAGCCTATGACGTAAAATTGTGAGTATAACCCTTTGTTTGGCACACTGATGTGTCCTGGGGGACTGTATCAGAGGAGAAATAAAAAGCACTGCCATTAGCTGTCATAATGAAAACCCCCTTAAGCAGTCTGGGTCAAGAGGTTCACAGCTCTACACAAGTTGTAGGATGGCTCATGGCTTTCCACAGCAACACAGAATGTGTGAAGAAAGATCTTTCTCGTGGCAATATCAGAATTGTAGAGGGGAGCAAGAGCTGCTTATTGACTCCTAAGCCCAGGGAGGGCTACTGAAGATGACTGCCAAGGCTAAATTCCCAGTGTTTTCTCAAATGCAAAGGAAAGGAACTCCCATTCTAGAGACCACTGGTTATACTCTGATTTATCCTCAAAAGATCCCTGGCTGAATTTGCTTCTTCTAACCATGGCTGTGGCAGGCTCTTTCTAAACTCAGGTTTCACATCCTGATCTACTTGTAACCTGTGGAAGTTTACTGAAAAGCCTGATAATCTGGTCAAAACATACAAGGAGAACACTTCTCTAGATATAAAGTGTGCTGACTTGAGTATCACAGTGGGATGTGCCAGCATCTCAGTGCTGGGCTTCCCCAGCAGTGTGCAAAGCAGCACTTCAAGCAATAGTTGAACCCTGAGTAATGGAATAAATGCTATGATGACATTTCTCCATAGAGGATCTATCTTCATTTTAAAAATATTAGATACCATAAGCCAGACAGTAGATGTGAGCTGCTTTCAGTTCTCAATTTGCCTTTCCTCCAGCATTTTTTATAAATATTTATTTTTATAAATAATTCTTTCTCTTCAGCAATTACCTGATTGTGCCAGTGCAGGAAATGGGGGTAATCCTTTTATTGCTTGCACACCCTTTGCTGCCTCTCCCTGGAAACTTTCTCAGAATTGGAAGCAGTCCTGCTACAATGCCCAAGGTTTTTCTGCCACCAGAAAGCAAAGGACAAAATTCTCTCCTTCAGAATATTGCCACAGTTCAGTGGCCCAGGTTTATATGGGTTTGAGTCAGACCACAATATTGGTCAAAATCCTGATGGTTGGGAGAGGCTTGGTTTACCCTGGTTGCTACTCTTCTTGCTTTTTGATTTCAGCCATAACTCGAGAGCAGCAGCTTCTTCAAGCACAGGTCACTATGAGGAGCCCATCTCTTTCACTGAAAACAACTACGTGATGGAGTTCAGGGAAAACAAAGTCTCTGAAGAAGTAAATAAGAACAAGTCTGACTGTGTTGCAAACCCCCAGGAATCGGAGTATGAAGTAGGGGACACTTCCTGAGAACCAACAATGTTCTGCAGAACCAGTCCTGAGGAGCACCTTCACCCAGACAAAATACATATTTCTTTTCACTTTGCTCCTGACAGATAGGTTGGACAAGCAGTGGCTGCTCTCTCTTCAGAGAGAGTGTAAATGCATACCTCCTCAGGAACCTGAGTTACAGACTGCTGTATAGAACTCCTGGTTCTGTTCTCCTTGGCTCCCTCTCACCACCTCTATCCAAGAAAGCACTTTGAATGCTGCAGCATGCAGGTCCCAGGTTAGGAGCACTGTACTGAACTTACTGCTTTCTATGGCCAAAAGGACCAGTGTTTCCAGCCTTTGTGTGGTAGGGGGAGAGCCAGCACTGAGGGCTGCTCAGCATCCCCACCTGTGTGGGGGAGCAGGGCAGGATGCAGCTGGCTTGAGAATCAATGCTGCTTCTCCTGCCCACCTGAAGCTGGACAGATTTAACAGAAGAGAGATCTTGTAGGAACAAGAAACTCAGGACCCTGGCACACTAGGAGAAGCAGTGCAGGAAGCAGGAATGGCCTGTGCAGTCCTTGTGCTGCCCTTGATCCCCCTCCACAGCACTGCAGAGAGGTCACTGGCCACAGCTCTGGGTGCTTCTGATGCTGCAACCAGGCACATTCTTTCTGAGCTCACCTTCTCTGTTCTCTCTCTAAAATGCATGATGGATGGCATGAATAGAATCTCTCAAGAAATCCACCCCAGTTAAAATACTGTAAGTGTTTGGTTGTGTACAGTTAATGTTCTTGTCCCATTTGTAAACCTTGTTTGTTGTACCCCTTGTTTACCCCCATAGTTGTTAGTAATGTTAATTACTTACTGGTTGTTTTAAGAGTTCTCTTATGAGATGTACCTCTACCCCCTTTCCCTTACTTCCCTGTTCCTGTGTAACAGTGCTGCTCCCAGGGGGCTGTGCACCCCGAGTCATACACAAACTAAAGCACGCCAGCCATAAAAACAACGAGCCAGCAAGGAAACAAAAGGTCAAAGAGACATATCCCAGCAAGCTATGATGGAAAACTGTCTTCTTGCATCACCTGAGCCTGCTTAAGAGTGGTCACCATGGTCTAAAGAGGACTGGAAAGGAGTGACACCCCTGGACAATGGCTCTGGCTGCTTCTGTGAGGATGGAAGCCCCAGCTCTGCAGGGTGTGCTGCAAAGCTGAATTGTGACTCCTCCTTGGAGCTGCTGGTGTGGGAGCAGTGGCAGTGTGAGCGACCCCTCGGGCCCCCAGCCCAAGGCTGAGTCCTAATAAAGGCATAAAACAGGAGTCTGTCTCCTGACCAATTTATTTCAATGGATATTTGAAAGAAGTTAGATACTTTTCCATGAGTTTGGGGTAGGATTGCTTACACATGCCTCACATATTCTGCTGTGTGCATTTCTGAACAACTGGCTCATTTTGGAATGCCAGCAAGCCACTCACAGCCCCTCACTAGATACTCAAGAAGTACTTTCCTCCCAGCTTAAAAGGTCTGAAGGGTAAATCATGAATGATTTCTACTGCCCTGAGTAAACCTATCATGCAGAGTTATGGAAGAAAGAACCTTTTTGTAACAAACAGGGCAACCCTGTGTCCCATTATAAAACCACAAAGACATGTAAAACAGGGGGAGGGACCCAAGCAATAAGCGAGACATTGGTAACATCGACACAGGATGAATAGGCCCCCAGCTGTGCTGCTCACACTCAGGACAGCTCTGCATCTGCAGCTCTCTGAGCATCACTTCAAAACCCACCAGGATGCAAAGGGAGTGTGAGGTGCTAATGGAAGGGTATTCCAGTCAAAGAACAGGATTGTGGTACTGTAAAGCCCATGGAATATTGCTACCTTATGTATTCATGTTGGCCTCATCTTGGGTTTAGAAGAGCAAGAAAAGTTACTAAGAAAGATTGTCAAGGATAATTATTGGAACAAAACCACATCTGTGCAAACAGTCTCTTAGAAAAAAAGAGAAGAAGAAACAAATGAGCAACATGTGCCCATGGGTGTCAGGGCTGAGAAGATGAAGGGGCTATTTGCTTACAGCTCCTCTGAAATGGATGCAGAAATTAGTGATAATTGTCTGGTAGCACTTTCAAAGGGCAAAGAAAAGTACTTTTTTGTATGCAACACATAAATAAATGTGGAACACAGTGCTGCTCACTGGGGGCTGAGAGCGAGAGGTCTAGTGGGAAATTAGAGGAATTAATGATGAAAAGATTCATCAGAAAGCATAAACTACCAGGCACTCTTTCCAGGCACTTATCAGTGACCTTATACTTTCTCCTGTGCTATAAGTTTTATTTTGCTTTGTTAAGAATGTACTTAAAATCAAGGGCTGGGACATCTTGATTTCTGAATGGAAAGGGAATACATGGCACTGCTGGTGCTGTCATGGAGAAAATTGCCAACATGTACATGCAGCTTCTTGCAGATGTGGAGAAAATTGGTGTGTATGTGTTTCTGCATGTGTGAAGTCAGAGGAGGTGGGAAGGAAATGTGGCAGGTTCTGGAGCACAGCCCATCCATCTGAACTCAGCCTGACTGCTGTGGCCACCGAAGGGGGAATATGGCTCTGGCCACCTGAAATTCCCTGCTGTTCTCTTCATCTAAGGGATCATGAGCTCCAGCTGGAGGAGAAGGGAGCACTGAGGGAAGGCAGAGGTGCAGAGATGAAGGGCATCCCACTGAGGGACAGGGTGATCAGTCACACTGTGGTCTGAGCTCTCCTTGCTGAAATCCCATGGGTAATGGTTGCCCCAAAATCACTCAATTCCAGCTGAACTGCAAAGCTACAGGCAATACAGCCCTACCAGCGTGGTTAAACAGCAGAGTATCCTGGCTGGACAGCCAGCACCAGGACTGGATGATATTAAATACAGCTGTTGTAAGGCAAGCTCATGAAACTGAAAATCAATCCATGAATTATGGTCTCTGTGTGTTCTGTGTCTGTGTGCACTGTGGGACAGCTGGACAAGGTCCTGAATTGCTCAGGGATGTACCTGGGCAGAAGGGCAGCTGCTGTGCACCCTGTGCAGTGGCAGGCCAGAGGATGAGCTGCAGTCACAGCAGCTCACCCCAGAGCAGCAGTTTTGTTTACCAAACCCAGAGCTCAGCCGGCCTCTGCAGAGCACTGGGAGGAGGAACTGGGCAGCCTGAAAAAAGCCAGCATCAGACAGTGCTGAGAGTCCAGAGAGCAGCAGCAGCAGCAGCAGCTGGTGTGTGTGCTCACTGCAGGTAAGGGGACATCTGATGGCTGGGGGCGTGCAGCCCACCTGCAGCACCAGGAAAGAAACAGGAACTCAGGAGACGTCACAGATATGGGTCACTTTCTTGGAATCAGGAGCTGTTTACAAGGATTTGCCCAAGCTAATAGCAGCCCAGAACTAATGTCATTGACCTGGGAAGTCCTGGGAAGGGAAGAGAATTTTTTCAGAAAGAACACTTGTACATCAAGTACAAGTCATACAAGCTTTAAAGGGAAATGCTAATTTACACTAATTTCTGTTTCTTTAAGTGGAACAAGCTTTGTTCTGATGACTGACAATATGATTATCTGATGTGACAGAACTGTGCTGTGAATGGCTGGGGGAGATCACACAATTAGCTTCTGTGGGACATCCAAAAAGTGCTTAGTAAAATACATTCTGTTGAGTCAGATCTGTGAGTTAGCTATGGCTGGACCTGATACCTTGAGAAGGCTGACCTAGAACAGAGACTAGACAGAATTAAGAATAAAGAAGGTATTTATTGAAAGGCCTTAAAGGACACACCTTGGGCAGTACAAGAGCTTGGCCAGGGCTGCACCCAAAAACAGTCACAAAAAGGATGACTGGTCACGAGGTCTCACATTTTTATCAGTTTTGGTCCATCTGCATATTTGGGTTAATTGTCTAATTACAGCTTCAGATTATGAAGTCTCATCTTTCTTGTTTTCTCTCTTCAGTCCACCCTTGTTTCTGCTTTTGGGCCTGAAACTTGTAACGATTGTCCTTGGTGTCAAGCTAGAAAAGGAATTGTTTTGTCTAGGTATTCTGTGAAGAGAGCTCACTAACACTTGATATGAAGCTCAAAACTACACACCTAGGCAGCACAGAATCTGAAAAATATGAAAGCTAAAATTTAAGGCATCAGACCAAACAGCACTTTGAGACCTTTCTTCTTTAGTTATCTACTTTTTGGTGATTTGCTCATAGCTGGGTACTGAATTTCATCTCCTTGAACGCTAAAGGGTCTTATTTATCACCAGAAAAATGGTAGCAAACTTCACTGGCCGCTGGAAAACTTTGTCAGAATGTGAATGTAAGATGCAGGCTCAGCAGAGCTGGTGCCTATCAACAAAGTCTGAGTGCTGTGCTCTGGTTTGGGGGCATGGGGACTTTACTGTGTCACCTGTAGTTAGCCCAAGATGAGTAGCAGAAATGGCACAAGAAAGAGTGCCTGAGCTGTGGTACTTGAAGAAATGACACTTGAAAGAGTGTCCTGTCCTGTGTGTGGGAGGAATGTCCCTGGGGTACAACTGCAGAGTGCCTCACCCACAGCACTGCATGGGAGAGAGCAGCAAGTTCAACCCAGAGCAGAGACACTGGAATAAAATACTGCATTTTAATAAACCAGGGAGCTGGCCAACATATCTGAGACACTGAAGGATTTCTCTTCTTGTGCTCAGACTCAAAACTCTGAGGAGTCCTTTAAGTAAGGAAGGAATGGGCTGACTGTGTGACTCAGGGAGCTATGTCTGTATCCAGTAAGAGAAAGATGTCATGTACATCACATTTGGGGAACTAGAGTTATTCATGTCTGCTTTAGTTAAATAGTCTTTTTTTTTTAAAATCCTGTATAATTAGAGCCTCAGGAAGTCTTGCATGTCCGGTTAAAAAAATAATCCTATCAGCAGTTTTAGCTTGGGTTTTCAACTTCTTCCAGGGCATGTTCCCCAAAACCCAGCTTCTCTTAAACTGATCTGTGTAGGACACTGTTTGTTTGGAACAAGGCCCTACTGCCAGTCATGGATCAGGGTCTGGAAAAGGTTGGGTTTCAATAATCTCTATGAAACTTGACACATTTCCCTCTTTCAGTGACACAGCTAGCAACTTTAACAAGTGCTTTTTTATTTGTTTGCTTGCTTTTAGGCAGGACTCAAACATTGCTAAAATATTCTCAGGGGCAGCATGGGGAGATGGATACAGGCCATGTGCACTGGTACCCCACTGGCAGCTGCAGCAAAGATGTCAGGAAGAAAAGTCATCAAAAATCAAGTTTCAATGTCTTACATAGACATCCTTTGCAAGACTGGGTGCAGCTGCCCCCATCCTCTTGCTCAGCAGGATGGCAGATAATGGTGACTCTCAGCCTGAAGCCCTGGAAGAATTTGTTACACCAGGTCTTGCAGCACAACATTTAGCTTTTTGCTCCAGACAAGTTCACCACAGCAATCAGCAGGGTGGAACCTGGAATCACAGTCAGCAAGGGCCTCACGGGTGGGCATGCCTCTACCTGGGACTGAAATGAAATCCATGCAGTTCTCATTAGCTTACTGGCTCTGGGAAAATGAAGATAATCTCCAGCTCTCATTGCCCCAGCAGAGAGGGAATAAGCTGCCACTGACATGGAACAGCACTTCCAGAGATGGTTTCAGCTGCAAGGTGAATGGTTCAGCCCAAGCAGACAGGTATTTGTTGTGATGGGATGAGGCTGTGACAAAACCATCCCATTTACCCTTCTCTCCCTGCTCCAGTAGAAAACAGCCCTCTGTCCCTCAGCCACATCTGCCTCCTGCTCAAAGATACTGTTTTCCTGGTGCAGCTGTTAGAACCATATGCTAAGGCATGGCTATTGAATAAATCTGAAAAAGCTGCTCTACGGACTATTAAACACCTGTAACAGAATTCACTGTCAGTAGATTTGCTTTTATACACGTTTCTTATTTTCCGTAAGTCCTTCTCCTTCTGGTAATAATTAGCAAGCACAGATCAATCGTGTGTATCACACAAAATTTTGGAAGTACTTTTAAAGATTCCTACAGAGCACATGCAGAATGTCCCTTGGCTGCCAGTCAGAAGTCACCTCCTTGGCAAACACAGTGTGTGCTTTCATGACTTTTACCCATGAACTGGACTTTTGCAGCAGAAATGTGAGCTGAGAGAGTCTGTGATGCTCAACATGACCTGGCAATGGGCACTTCCAGCTCAGAAAAGCAGCTGGGTCCTGGGCTGCATCAAGAGAGGTGGATGGGGACAGGGAATGGGACTGGAAAGATCCATACAGTCTTTTTCCTTCCTTCACCCTTCACCCAACCCAGCAGTGAAATGGGCTCGTGATGTTTCAGAAAGAGGATCCTAGATGACAAAGGACAGAATAAAGGGAAGTGTTCTTCACTTGCAGTCTGGTCCCAGAAGGGTGGGGGTCTCTTGGGGAAAGGAGGACAACCTGTACTTCTGGGAGAATGGGAGAAGTTGGGAAGATAGCAGTGTTTGTGATGACTTTCATCAGCTGCAATGGTGAGTAAATGCTTCAATGTATAAGAAAAATCAGAGTACTAAGAGGGTAGGGAAAATCTTTTGAATTATAGCATCTTTTTTTTTTAATTGGTAAGTCAATTAGAAAGTCTTTAGCTTATTGCATTAACCACTGAGCTTGAGAATTCATGGGTCTCCTTTGGCTCTCAGATACAATGAGGTGCTTTTGAGAGTGCAGCAAGTGTTGGGCAAGTCAGCTTCCCTGCCTCAAGGCAAGAGCCCAATACAGCTTTTTGGGATCCTTGGCAAGGACACACTGTGGTGTCCAGCTCCCAAAACAGTCTTGGTGGAGCTGGAATATGCATTCTAAATTTAGTATCTTATCCTTGTTCTGTATCATGGTCCTGAGAAGAAGAGCTGTGAGACCAGGAGCTGGCACATTTCATTCCCTTTGGTCTCTCCTACCCAGTGACACTCTTGTTGCATCAGGAAAGCTGGGACTGGAACCTTGGCTTCAGTTCCCATGTGCCTGACTGAATATACCCTTTCTCAGGGCATGTATGACACTGGCAGAAGCAGAGGATAGTTTTAGGAAATAGAAGAATAGTGCTCTTAAAAGTCGTATACAAAAGCACAGGATTGCTCTTCACATTTAGAAAATTGGGTTGAAATATATTCCCCATTTTGTCATAAAAAATCCCAGCTTTGCAGATTACTGGGATCTGCCTCTCAAGCAACTTCTTGTGAGCTAAAGCTGCTGAATATAACTGAATATAACCACTGTCTTTCTGGGGAGGGGAAAAGAGAGAAGAATAAAAGGTATGGGGAGAGATGAGCCAAGTCAAATGAAATTCAGGTGATTTGCTACTTACAAGAGGCACTTCCCAGAGGAGATGTGGGATCCATGGGCAGGCAGCTGGAGAAATTGGGAGAATGTCTGGAGAAAATCTGCCCACTCTTCTCCTGTGCCCCTGAATGCTTGGCAGGGTGCTGATCTGGGTCAGGTCTGAAGCTTTCCAAGGCTAAAGCAAAAGGATAGGTTTTGGTCCACCATTCCTACTCCAGGTCCAGTACTGTAGGGAATATCCCTAAACATCCCTGCCCACAAGGAACCTCTCTGTACCAAGAAAGAATTAAGAATGGGCAAGTGCCCAGAGAGAAACACAATAAAAATAGACATGGTCAAGGCAGCTGTTCATTTCCCCATGCTTGATGACTTGGGCTGGCTTAGTGCTGTGGTCTGCAGCACATCTGAGACCTGCTCGCATGCTGGCATCTACTGCCCGGTGAGTCCCGTCTGTCCGGAGGACATTTCCCTCCTCTGCTGCATTCTGATTTCTTCCCTTCCACTGCTGTTCCCTGCAGCCCTCCTGGATCTGTCTGGTGTCCACCAGGTCACAGGCACATGGATGGGATCCACCACAGTACCGTGTACCTACGTGCCTTCAGAAGGTGTCACACAGCAAACGCTTAGCTGGAGCGTGGAGCGGGACTCCAGCATCTCTACCATCTTCCGGAGGGATGATTCTGGGGACCACATCTTGCTGTCTAAATTCCGAGGCCGAGTCAGCGTCCCAAAGCACAGCCCAGGGGATGCCTCGCTCCTCATTGAGAACCTTGAAATGCCTGACAGTGGACACTACACCTGTCAAATCATCTGGAGGTCTACAGATAACAGCTTGATAACAAGAGAGGTGACCACTACAGTTAAAGTTGTCAAAGGTAAATCCAGCAGGTAATCCCTACTCTTGTGCAGCCAGATTAAACCAAAAGAAGATAGGGGGACAAGTGTTGCTGTGAATGCTCTTTCACACCACACTGTCTGACCCATCCAGGCTGAGGATCGAAGCATCTGCCTCCCTTGCTGTGTTGGTTAACCTTCTCAACACGTGAAGGTGTAGGAATGAACTGGGGAAGGGAGCCAGTTTGTGTACAGCCTGAGCTGGATCTATTGATGGGCCAGTTGAACCCATGATGTTTGAGATAATACCCAGACATGGTTCTATGCAGGTAGTCAATATCTCTGTGGTTCTTGTAGCAAGCGGGTGTTGTGTGAGCCAAATCTGCCTTCTCCCCTTCCCAAGCACCCTCAATGTGTGCTAGCAAAAAGCCTTTCTGCAAGGAGGCCACGAAACCCAGAGAGCAGGACTTTGTGAAAGAGTGGCAGCAATGGTGGCACAGCTGCTGTAGCCTGGATTAACACACGGGTGACCTGAACTCAACCTCTGCAGGGAGGAGATGTGAGAGCC
>NC_031772.1:6477502-6517724 GCF_001522545.3 Parus major
TGCAGATCTGCCCACAACAACAGTGGCCTTGCAGAGGAATGTGGGAACCACGGGCGGACACCACCCAGCCACAGGTCAGGGTGGGAGCAGTGACATGGAGCACACAATGACAGGTGAGTGCCCAGGCCAGGGTTATTCATCTCTGTGGCAGGAGAAGACCAAGGCAGGGAGTTTGCTCTTCCATAGATAGATCAGACACCTAAGCTGAATATGAATTGTGTCCTGATTGTTATCCAGAGAGGCAATATCAGAGGTTGGCACCCTTCATGCTTGAGAATGTGCCTGATGATGGGAGGGGACATGAAAATGTTGTCTGTGTCCCTCTGGAACCAGAACTGTTGAGGCTGCAGAGCTCCAGAAGGAAGTTGCTTGACGCAAGAGACCTGGCACAGGCCTCCACACCTCAGGGAGTTTATGGTGCAGCTGATGCCAAAGCCCCCCAGACCAGGCAGGGAATCACCATAGGAGAGAGGGAGTGCAGGTGTCCTCTGGAAATCTAGGAAAGTGCCAGCAGGACAAAGCCAAAGCATTCCCAGGCCATGCTGTAGTCAGACTTGATGCATCCAGGGCTGCCAGGAACCTGAAGGGCGATGGTCAGGGAGACATGAGTGCCCAATGCTTCCCCAGGCCTGCTAGCAAGACACACACAGGATAATCAGTGAGTCTAGGCTGGCAGAGCAGACCCCATCTTCTGGATGCCCAGGGCAACTCCCAGTGGGGCTGCAATGCATCCACCATTCTCCACTGACAGATCCGGTGCCAACAACACAGGTCTCCAGGATGGATACTGCTCCAGTCAGGCCTTTCACAGACACAGGTGAGTGGAGTGTCATGCTGAAAAACACCAGATTTGCACTGGCAAGGGCACGGTGGCAAACACCATCCCACACCAGCTCCACATCTGGCTGCTGTGCTTGTGGCTGCAGGGAACAAATCCCCTGGCATGCCAAATACCAGGCGTTATCCAGGCAGGAGCTGCGCTCCTGACACCCGCCCACACGCTTGTTTTTGGGGGTGTTTGCAGCCTGAAGTTTGCTGTTTGTCTCCATGCAGAGACGCCCCATCCCTGTAAGTGTTCAAGGCCGGGTTGGACGGGGCTTGGAGCAAGCTGGTTGGTGGAAGGTGTCCCTGCCCATGGCAGGGCGTGGGACGAGATGGGCTTTAAGATCCCTTCCAAACTAAACCATCTCGGCATTCTGTGACTGTCGGGGAGTGGCAGAAGCCCCAGGTGGCCCCGGCGCCTTCTCGGGTGCCTGCTGTTTGGGGGGCCGGCCCGTGTGTCAGCGCTGTCCCCCCGCAGGTTCCCCGCTGCTGTACGGGCCGGCGGCCGCGCTGGGCGGCGCCGCGCTGGGCGCGCTGCTGGCGGCGGCGCTGGGCTGCTGGCGGCGGCGGAGGAAGGACGGTGAGTAGCGACAAACCCAGCCGGGGACGGGCGTGGGGACAGCCCCGGGAGGAAGGGACAGCCCCGGGAGGAGGGGACAGCCCCGGGAGGAGGGGACAGCCCCGGGAGGAGGGGACGGGGCGGGCCGGCGGGCGGGACAGTCCCATCCCCGTCACTCTCATCACCGTCGCTCCCGTCCCCAGTTGATCCCTTCCAGGGAGAAGCCTGTGGGAGGGTTTTCCCCTAAACGTTGAACACTGGGAAGCTGCGTTTTGTTCTGTGACACATAAAACAAGTCGATGCATATCTTAGATTTTTTTTATTTTTTTTTTTTTTTTCAGAACGTCTCTATGAAGTTGCTTTGTGAGTGCAATTTTCTACTTGGTACTTGGGACGTTAAGACTGAGGGCAGGGTGCTGGTATCTGCTCCTAAAAAGCCTCCTTGCTTAGTGAAAAGCAAAGGTTTATTTGCCTTACGGGGGAGTATCTGAAAACCTTAGTTAGCAACATGAGGGCTTAACACAGGGTCACAGGAGATAGACAGACAACAGTAGATAATATCTTTAATATGGTAGAAAAACAGATACTAGTGGGTGCTTGCTCTGGGTGCCTGTCACATGCCATGGGAAACCTGTTCTTTGTAGGAAATTCTCACCAATATTTAGCAAAGCAAAGGACAAAAATTCTCAGTTCTTCCTTTAAGTTCCCTCTACACTTGCCTTTCTCTATAAGAAACATGTCTGGGTGTTTGGCCAAGTATTGCTTTGCAGAGTTCCTATTAGTGTATGATTATACAAACACATTTTCTGCCCTGTCCTCATTTCAATCTTCAACGCCTTTGTACTGCTTTCCTACTCAGAGACACACCATAGCCATCTGTAGCAAATTTTCTCAATTATTCCTGGTATTTACTTTTCAAAGGCTAGAGTGTCTGCTGGTAACTTTAGAGTATAACATGATAATGCCATGAGAGTTTATAGTACCAGTAGTAACCAGTGCTGCTTTTTCTGTAATTCTTTTAAGTGTCTTTCTAGTGTCTTCCAGAGCCTCCCAGGCCTTCACTAGAATAATATGAATTTTGCTGTTTCACAGATTATGTGCTAGATCTTGTCTCTAAGATGTAAGTGAAGTGCCATCTCCTTTAGTTGTCTCTCTCACTCATGTCTCTCTTGTCCCAGCCGCAGCACTGCAGATGTCGCCCCGCTGCACACTGAGGTGGAAGTCCCTGTTATATGCCTACATGAGGAAATGAGCTCTAACACTGAAAAGAGTACCATGAAAGACAGGAAAAGTCCTGAGTATGAGAACCTTGTGACTGCAATGGAATCACAATATGAAACAGAAGAAAATTAGTAAAATAACAACTTTTCCACATAAGCAGCCATGCAGGGCTGCAGGTACTGAATAGTGAACTTAACAGAAGGAAACTTTTCCTCCTGTTGTCACTCTGTTCTGCTATCACTGCTTGCTTTAACCCAGAGGAGCTGCATTACCTTTTGGTCTTTGGCAGACCAGGCCCTGCCTGTGGGAGCAGAAACCCCCAGCCAACTGTCTACCCACTTCTATACAGCAAGTTGTTTCTGAGCAACCTGAAGGACCAAGGCAGGAAGAGAGGATCTGAAGGAGTGAGAACATGAAATTCTTTAGCCTGTAAATCCAGGAGCAATTGGTAAAATGCTGCCAGTCAGTAACACTAGCAAGGGGTACTCTCCAATGTATATTCCTGTTAAGACATTCCAGGCTGCAAGGAACCAGGATTGTGCTGAAAATGGAGATCCTCTGGCTTTTGCAGCTCAGCAAATATTGGTTGTACATCCTGGCTGTCCTTGAGTATTTCTTTCTTTGTTACAGCATGGTAAAGGGACAACAGAGGAGAGGTTGATGTCCCAGGAGAGTAATTTTTGCTATCAGACAGGAGCTCAGTGCTCAGGGAGAGAGGGAATGAGTCTCTGAACTCTCACCCACTGGTTTTCTCCTTGAAAACCAGAACTGATGTTGAAGGAAATGCTGGGATTTAATTTTTACAGTATGGGGGCCAGAGGCATGATAAAATAGAGAGAAATTTGAGGCATTTGGACAATGACTGAGTAAGGCACCTGTCTGAATACAACAGCCTGACACCAAATTACTCTGTGGGAAGTAAGTCAGGCTGTGATTACTAATGCTGACCTGTCATGTAACATGGATGCAGTTCCTGTCTTCAGCTGTAGTGCATTCCCTACACTACGCTGTCACTCAGCAGCCTGATCTGCCTCATCATTGTTAATTGTTTGCATCTTGCCTGTACTGCAGTGCTGCTGTCATCTTGTCCTTACTGTGCCTCCAGCCAGCATCCCTTTGTCCTCCAGGCTTGGCAGGGAGGAGGAATGCCTCCTGGCTTTAGCAAACCAAATTTGTGAGAGTTACTGGCTCTTTTTTATATCTGTGGGTGCAGCAAGGAAAGCATGGGGAAGCAGCTGAGCTCAAGTCACACACCCCCTCCTGCTTGGCCCTGACTCACAAGGCTCATCTCTGCTGCCATGGATCACCCCTTCTGAAGTTAGCAGCCTAACAGCAGGGTCACATTGCTGTTTGTGGCCTGAGTGCTGTGTAGAGCTACACTTTAACCTTCACATCTCTGCACTGCAATGATGCTTCTTCTGCAGGACACGAGGTGGGCAAGATGAGAGGTAAAAATCTGCCCATATTATGAGGGCTTCACAAACACAGTGACAGCCATGCACTGGGCTGTGCTGGGTGTCAGGCTGTACTCCAGGGAGGCAGACAGGATCCAGTCTGTTCCTGTGGGACCCATGGCTGCCAACCCTGAAAACCCCATGCTGCAGAAGCTGCTGCATCAGCAGTTCCAGGGGTAGTGCAGAACAAAGGAATTGAGGGAAATGAGGCGCTGCAACACACACACAGGGCAGTAGGATATGGTGCAAGATCAGTGCTGGGTGGGAAGGGAACTGAAAATTTCTCAGCTTCCCCATCCTTACCTCAGCAGATCTAGGCCCAAAACTCATGACATGGCACTCTCCTTTCCCCCCCCCCAAATATCATCCTCATTAATTTTCTATTAGCTTGGTGTTTTGTGCAAGTTTTCCAGCTGTTAAAGGCTCTGAGCTCCAGGTTCACTCATTGACTATACAACACCATGGTTTTCCCATCTTGTGATTCCTCCCAGCACTATCTGCTCTGGGCAGAGGTCTGGACACCTTTCTCAGAAGACATGAAGCCTGGGAGAAGCTACAGAGGAAGAAGGAGTTAAGAAAGGGAGAGCAGATGCCCCGGATGGACCACCCCCGTGTACTCCATGTTGTCACTGCCTCTAGTTAGGGCAGCAAAAGGACTTTGGGTACAAGTAGCAGAACAGTGGAAAAATAAGAAGCCTATCTCCAATACTGACATGTTTTTACCTGAGCAACAAGTGTGTGATTATTTCTTTATTTCACTTTTGCTATGTTTTCCATGTGTCTAGTAAAACCTGTTTGCAACAGAACATTTTTCTTCTGAAAGCCACAGAGGGATCTGCTGTGTTGCATCAGCAGCAAACCAAAGATCTTCTCTTTTTGTTGCACTGGTCATTCACCCGAAGCTCATCTGCTGAGCTCTGCTCCAAAACAGAAGGAAAAGCTCAGCTTCTGCCCTGAAAGGACACTGCCTCCCAAAAACACACTATCTTGAGTGGCCAGTGCAGTGTCATGGGACTCACAGTTCCCCTTGCAGTGCCTGTCCCCTGGAGGGGACTTGTTGGCTTTTACACCTGCTGGGTTTGTCCCATACAGAGCAGGGAGGTGGGAGATGAAGTCCCAGAGAAATTTGTCCCACTGTAATTTGGTGCTTGTTCTGGTAAGAGAGGAAGGAGTTTACATTCTTCCCCTTCACCCAGTCATCTAGATGGATCTGTGAGCTGAAGGAGGGAGTTATTTAAAAAACAGAGAACAAACTACAGAAAGCAAAAATGGGAAATGCATGAGAAAACAAGAATGAAGGGCATAAACAAACACTTGGCCAGCAAAGGAGGTTGGGTCAGTTGAAACCTCGAGGTCTGAGTGACAGCAGGGCTTGGGGCTGACATGGCTGTGTGCTTTATAATCCACTTTTTGACAAAGCAAAGCCTGAAATCATAGACCTTGCTCTCTTTTGAAGCTAACCTCAGTGATAAAGGTCAGAGTGATGTTTGTGAGTCATGAGGAGGTGCTTGAGAGAGACCATGGGAGTGTGAGTCATAAGGAGTAGGGCCACTTGTGGACCATGTTTGTCCAGAAGTGCACAAGCTATTCAGAAAGCAGAACACAATTTGCTTAGGCAATGATATACATTCACGGGTCCCAGCTTTGTGCAAACTCCAACTTCTTCAAAATATTTACTAAGAAATAGTTGCAACAAAAAGCCCAAAAGCTTAGTATTCAAGTTTATTAATACTCTCAAATATTGCAAAATTTGCTGGTGGTATTGTCCTAAAACTAGTCAGTAGGGTCTTGGAATTTTTTTTTATTTTTGAATTTTCCATGTCAAATGCTTTCAGAGTCTGATTTGTCAAACTGGGCTGGATATTCCCTGACATTCCCCTACCCTGACATATCTGAAATACTACAAGTTAGTTACTGAAAACACTTATCAATCATTACATCTTCAAGTGGGACAATTTAGAGGGAATTACTTTAATTAAATAGCAGAATAGGCAACCTTGCTGCAAGTGCTGACTAGGAATAACCATCCAAAGACAAAAAGTCTTCTCCAAACAGCAAAGCTCCCAGGAGGGGCAATGGACTCCATGGCCTAATTTAAAACAGATTGAGCAAACTTGCATTTTTCACAGGCTAATGTGCCAGAGGGAAGTTAACAAGCAGCCTCATTAGTTTGTACTCCATATAAAAAAAGATTACTACTATGTGCAAAGGAAAGATTATTACAGATAATGCTGCCTTCACCCATGATGTTGTGATTGTACTTGCCAGGATCCTTGTTAACTGAGTTTAATTTACAGCTGGCTAGTTAATGCTTGTAAGAGAATAGCATTGTGTTTGGATGCAGAGAACAAGGACCCAGGGCACAATTCCGTCTTCACAGTGCAGAGAAGTTGCACCAGCACCACTTCTGCTCTGATTTACTGTTGGGAGGGATACCCCGAAAGACACTTCCAAAACCAGGGTGGAAGGGAAACTTGGCAGCACAGGATCAGTCAGTTCTGGAACAATGGGATGGGCTGCTGAGTACCTCGGTGGGTTTTTGGAGAGGTGCCGAGCCTGGAGAGGAAGACTCCTGCCAGAGCAGGAGGGAAGGGCTGGACCCTCAGCGTCACGTTGCTCAGCAGTGCCTCACTTGGGGTATTTGACAAACTGACACTCTGCACACTGAGTGTCGGACTCAGCTTGTCAAATACACGCAGTGCCACACTGCAGCTCCCAGGGTCACAGTGTCCTTGCTGGATGCCAACCTGGGCACACAGAGGGAAAAGAAGCACAGCAGCTGTTGTTAACTTCAGAGGCCTTTTCCACTTAGCAAAAAGTATCATTAATCCTCCCATATTTCCCGCTCCTGCACTCTGTTTTGGGTGAGAGAGAACCAGACCAGCAAACACTGCTTTCTGCTAAGGAAAAGAATCCGCTATATTAATTCAAAAGTCAGAAAAATAAGTACAACTCTGCCCCTGGGCATGCACATAGGGGTTCATCACTGCCTCTGTTGGAGGCTCCTCCATTTGGCAGAATACTGTAAAGGTTGTGATGCTGAAAGAAAACCAAGCTCCACACAGGGAAACAATGAAATTCTTCAGAAGCGAAGTGAAACTTTCTCTTCCGTTGACTAACTAACCCTCTTCTGCTTCACTTCTAGCAAACAGAAAAAGCCTCTCCTGCAATAAGTGGAGTTTTCCATCTCCAAATGCTGGCATAATCCAGCTTTTAAGGGTGAACAGCATATTCACACACACATACACGCTTCTTGCACAAATACAAACGATACTCTTATTCCCTTGTTCTTTTAACAGAAGTGTGCAGGAAATGCAGAAATGCACCTGAAGAAAACTAAATTAAAAAACGTACACAAGAGAAGATATTTCACAATATTACTCTGTTCTGTGTCCTGCTCAGATGTTTACTGTTTAGAAATTCAGTCTAAAAAGGGATTTGAAATTCTGATACTGTACAACTCTCCCAGAAAAATCCATACTGGCTCCTAAGTCATACACCCATTCTGAACAACACTGTTTTTGTCATTCATACTCTTTGTGGACATATCCAGATATAGCTGAGTTTTTAGCATGGTGTTTTAGCATCCTTACCAGTCCACGGATTTTAATTTCACATGACCAGCATCACCATGCTATTTTTAGTATCAAAATAAAAACCGAAATGTTTTTAATTATATTTTTAAGGTAGACCATTAAAGACACTAAAGTAGAATTAGATTAAGTTTATTAGCAGTATCATACAGTGGGCAATTCATCAACCATTTTTACCTCTAACTTCTGTGCCTATTTTACACAGATGATCATAGGATTCCATCTAATATCATATACAGAAACATACCTGGAAAGGAAAAGCTTTTTTCAGGTGAAAGCATAGCAAATACATATTTTCTGAAACCAGAAGAGAGTGGAGTAAGACTTAAGAGCAATGGAACAGCTACAGCTTTAAAGGTAAAATCTGTTTCTAGACTGAGTCACTGCTCAGGCTTTGCAATTCTGGCATTCCCCTGTCTCCATCTTTGCCTTGGGTGCAATGTAGATAGTGACCAGTTCTGGCTCCTCATTCCAAATGCAGTTCAGCCATGGCAGATAAAACTATGTGGCAATGGATAACAGCAGCATGTGCATTTCATGAAGATAAGAAAAGTGTTAATAAGCTGATTTAATGTCAGTCTACCAGAGTACATGTGAACCTGTACTCTAAGCCATACCAAAATGTGGGGAAGCCACTAGAGAAAGACTATGGAGGCTCTTCCACAGTATCAGTGACCAGACTGCCTTCAGTTTCAGTGCTGATGTCTAACAGGGGCAGATCTGGCCTTGGAGGAGGAAGAAGAAAACAAGGCAGCACTGCTTCTGCAATTGAAGCTTAAAATAATCCCCCATTGTGGCTTTCTGAGGGGAAAAACAGCCACTTTTGCTGTCAGGGACAGATAAGGGGTGGGGACACAATGGAGATAATTCTGTCAGCAGATGGGAATGGAACTTGCAACTCTACCCATAGAGATCGTATCTGATGTGAATGGATTTGTCATTGTCAGAACTTCTGGTTTCAAGCTAAAGTGGGTATTTCCAAGTAAAAATTTAGTGTTATAAAACTGAACAATCTACTGCATACTCTGAAGGCAAAACAGAAAGAATTTATCTTCCTGCATTCTGGAGTCAGTCCCTTACCAAATTCAGGAGAAGTCCCCTCCACAGTGCACATCATCGCTCAGGTATTTTTACAGGGCTGTGAGACTGTTCTGCAAATTGTAATGAAAAAAAATGAAAAGTAAGATTATTGGATACATTCAACTCTAAACCTAATAACATAACAGCATGCAGGGAAATGTGGCCGTGTGGTTTTCACATGGTAAGTAGCAGAGCCCTAGGATGCAGGCTGCAGCCATTTCAAGGCATGCATTTATTATGCAGGATTTGAACTGGAATCAAGGTCATCTCTGTTTTCCACTTGGTGAAACAAATCACAACCAGAATTGAAAGCAAGAGTCCCCACAGATGTATAACAGCAGGGTCTGCTGAAACCCTGGCCAGCTGAAACTTTGGGTTGTGCTTCTTCTAGAAGCTGGAAGCCTTTGTCATAACAGAGACAAACAAGACTTTGCTCATGGCAGGCTTCCACTGGATGCTGTCCTGTTCCATATATGACCTTCCTGTGCCCCCAGCCCTGCAGAGGACACTGCAAGGAGCTTTGCCAGACAAATGATGGCTCACTTCAAAGCCCCCAGGATGGGCCTGATAATCCCCCCATTACCTTCAGGTCAACATCCTCACGTGCTCCCACAGCCCCTGCACTCCCCTAAGCCCCGCAGCTCCCATCTCTGCACACTGGACTCTGTCCCCATGGCTGCTCATGCCCCAGACACCCAAAGAAGGGAAGAGGGTGTGGTAAACTTTCATCTGCTCTACTAAAACCATCATGACAGTGAGAAATGGAGCTGAAGAGCACACTTGCACACAACTGGGACAGGGTTTCTCCCTGGTTACACCCTCCTCCATCCCACACCCTCCCCTGTTCATTGTCAGCTGCCTCATCTATGGCTAATTTAGATCAAAATCTCCCACTGCCAGCAGCTCACAGGCAGCATGTGTGAGTGTGAGCTGAGGGAGCACGCACACATATACCCTGCTGCTGAGCAAGGCTATATATCATTGCTAATCTTAATTCATCAAGGAGCTGTGGTCCAAAGTGCAGTGTTCACTGGCTGGGACCCGTAGCATTCCATCCCTGAGCCTGCCCTCCCCAAGCACACACACAGCCAAATGCTACCTCATCCCTGAAAGGAGGCACCAAAAAGCCCCCCTGGCTTACACAGACACAGTCCCAGCACCGAAGGGAGGCAGCCCAATCCCAAACAGGATTAAGATCCCCCCAAAACTCGAGGTGTAACGTGGGGTAGGAGAACAACTTTCTTCACTGCCAGGAACCTGGACACCCCGCACCGTTCAGTGTCCCAACACCCACGGGCCTTTGGGACCTCCTGAGGGAGATACAGGAGATGAACCCCAAAGGACACATTCTCCCCCGTCCCCAGCCACCCCTTCCGAGGGCAGAAGGGGGACCTGGCACCTACCATAGCTGGGCCATCCTGACCCGGGGCAGGCAGGGCCGGCAGCGCGGGGCCGCAGCGGGGGCCGTGCAGGAGCGCGGCGGGGGCACAGCCCGGCCACACAGCTCGGTTTTGAAGGGGCTGCTCCTCCTTCAAGAGGAAGCTGCGAATGGGGAAGATAAGGCTGAGGTTAGATAACAGGAAATGTCTGGATGTGAGTGACAACACATCCAGGTTGTGAAAGCAGCTCTCCCCATCCTGCCGCGGGGCACGCGGCTCACGAGCGGGCTGAGGGCGAGCGCCTCGGCCTTTGGCCAGAGCAGCCAGGACGCCTCAGAGGGCCGGGCACACAGCGCCTGCGGCCGGGCCAGCCGCTGGCAGCACCGGGAACGGCACCAGGGCAGCTGGGAGCAGCCACAGCGACTGTCCCAAGTCCGGCCACCGCAGGCCATCGATCTCGCAGTGCTCAGGCTCCGCTGCCCTGGCTGCTGAGGAGCCATGGAGACGGCTGTGAAGGCACAAAAAGCAGCCAGAAGGGCTCTGGGTTCTGGAGACAGGCTCATACCCGGGCTGTGCACAGAGGGCTGGATCTCTTGCCCGGAGAGGAGTCCGAGTGAGGCACAGAGAAAGAGAGTTCTGTTCTCAAGAGTGGGCTGGCACTTCAGCCACCGCAGGAGGTTTTGTTCCAAAAGCTGTCCCGCAAGTTCACCTCACTTTTGAATTCACAGCCATGCCTCAGTTCTTCTGTTCCCTCACACTCACATGAGCAGACAGGTTTTGCTTTCCCAGTTGCAGCACTCAAACAAGGAGCTGTCCCTCCCTCTGTGCCCCTGCTGGTCCCTCCACATGCTCTGGTGTCCACTGAGGTCACTGTCGCTGTCTCTGGAGCATCCACAATACCTGCACAAAAAAGTAAACACCAGTGCTTAGCTCAGAGCTGTAACCAAAACAAGTCCCACAGTTTCTCCTCTCCTGTCCCCTCCCTGTACTGCCCTCAGTATGAGGCACTCTCAGGTGGCACCCAGCATCAGTGCTGTTTTTATCCAGCCTGGACAGAACCCCAACTGGCCAGCACAGCTGTGGGAACAGAGACCAGCAAGCTGTATTTGCCCAGGCCAGCAGCATAGCTAACAGCAAAATTAATTCAAGCAAACCCAGGAATTTTAGAGATTCCTCATCTTTCTAGGCCAGTGTGATACACAGTATATTTTATAAAGCCAGGATTCATTAAAAAATTCTTGCTCTGTCTGCACCATCCCAAGCATGTTTGCCATCATCGAGCTCTGACAGTGTGATGGACACTTGACAGACATCCCTCTTGTAGAATTTGTTTTCCCACTCCTAGAATTCAGCTGCAGCTTTTCCTTTCCAGTTTTGCCTTCCCACTGCTGTCTGGCTCTTCAACCAAACCCTACAGACACCCTCGGGTGCTGGTGGCTGGGGCCTGCCCTAGTCCAGCAGCTTTCAGTTACGTTATCAGCATGCCAGGACTGTAACCACAGACTTTATGTTTCTGCAGCTCTGACCAAACCCTTAATCTGGACAGCACTTACTTATGCCTCCAAGTAACTGAGCCCTCTGGGAGCACCTACAAGGTACTCCTGAGGCTGTGTGCACACATAATAAGACCAGCCATCCTGCAAACAGCCAAACCCATTCCCTGTGCCCAAGGAAGAGCTAGATAATGAGGAATACAGTTACTGTCCAGTTCCTCTTTCATTTGCCTGTGTTTTAAAATACACAGTAAAAGAGGAATGGACAGGTCTGGGTGGTTTTGTTCTGGTTTTACTTTGGTTTTAACTGGGGAAAAGAAATAGGTCTGTTCATGTAGTCTATGTAGTTTTTTATGCAAGCAGCATGAGCTTCAGTCCATGAAGGCTTTCTAGCCAACATGCCACCAGAAACCTGAGACTCATCAGTGGGAGATGAAGCATCCTCCCCCAGCCAGGACACTCTGCTTTGCCTGCACCCCAGCCCAGTCCTGTGGGCACACAGTAATGTCCAAGCTGAAAGGCTCTCAGAGAAGATGATTTCCCCTATACTTTGCAGATGTCACCACACTGCCCTACTCTGTGCAACAGCCTTGAAATCACACTCAGCATTTTCCAATGAAGGGAGTGTTTGCAGTGCACTTGCAGTGCACACAGCTCTGTAGCTTGCTCTGGGAAGAGGAAGAAAGGAGGTAGAGAAGCTGTGGCCATCACAGACGGTCATTAAATAATGTTTCAGAGGTTTCTGCACACTACTCCCCAAATTTTCTTGGAAAATCACTTGAAAAAAATCCATCCATTTGATTAGCATGCAGCAAATTCTTTCACACTGCAGTCTCAAATTCTTGTACTTTTTACCTGCCATAAAGTAGGACATGAAGGATTAGCAGGTTTGTACTGGACATGATAAAACTAGGACTCATTTAATATTGATGCTGCTCTGTGCAGATCAATCCACGCAGACATGAAACAAAAAGGACACAGAACTCTTGGAGCAAGTCCAGAGCAGATCCACAAAGGATAGAATAAGAGGATGGGAACACCTTCCCAACAAAGATATGGAAAAGAGTTGAGGCTGTTCAGCCCGGAGAAGAGAAGGGTGTGTGGAGACCTTATAGCAACTTCAGTATTTGAAGGGCCTACAGATACTGGAAGCTGGAGAGGGACTCTTCATCAGGAACTGTAGTGACAGGACAAGGAGTAATGGGTGCAAATTGAAAGAGAAGAAATTTAGGCTGGCTATTAGGAAGCAATTATTTACTTTAAAGGTGGTGAGATACTGGAACAAACTTCCCAGGGAAGTTGTGAAAGCCCCAACACTGTCAGAGTTCAAGGCCAGGCTGGAAAAGGCCCTGAGCAAGCTGGTCTTGTGGAAGGTGTCCTGTTCATGGTAGGGGGAGTTGGGACTAGATGATCTTTGAGGTTCCTTCCAGCCCTTAACTTCCTATGTTTCTGTGATCCAAACTGACTTAGCCAAGACCAGGTGATTGCAGAATCTAGCCCTTGATCAGCATGCCTTTGCAGCACACCAGAAGATTTTACACTGGGACAGCTTCTCACACAAATATCTTCAAAGTCAATATACTCCTTTTGATGAAGAAATTAAAGCTGTGTGTTACCAAGTCAGACCCAACTCCAGTTGTCAATGACTGTCTTCCATTTCAGTTTGCTCAGTCAATCCAGTTCTGCCATCCTGCAGCATCTGGAATTAAGTCCATCAGTTTTGAAGCCACCACATGAAAGGATGGAAAGACAAATTATTCATACATCAAATTCAAAAATACCAAACCATTCTTCTGGAGTTTCTTCTCCCAGGTGAAGAATACTATTATTTACTCTTGCATTGGCTAGCTGTTCAAATTGTTTTCCTTCATCCTTAGTTCTTGCAGAGCTTTCAGACTAAATCTCAGAGAGACAGTTACTACCAGACTTTCTCCTGAGCTATCTGTGAGAACAGCAGGCACTGCCTTGCCCTGCAGTGAGGTGTTAATGACCCACGCTCTAACAAAGCCAGCAGTGACCCCTCCAGCAGTCAGCTATTACACCGCCCTTCTTTTTATTTTAGTTTGTCCAGGTGTGGGTGAGTGTGGGTGAGCTGTGGCACTTCTCAGCATTACAAGTGCTGCTTGGGAGAAGCTGTGAGGCCCAGTGAAAGCCCAGCATACCCACGGGGGAAAGAGTGAAAAAGAAAAAGAGTGAAAGAGAAAAAAGTGTTTATGTGAGCGACCACAGCAAGCGTGTGAGAGAGGAGAGGAGGAAAGGGGAGACCAGGAGCAGCCCTGAGCTGCACTGCAGCACTTCCCTGTGCCTCTGAAAGCACTCGTGGTGCTGGATTCTCCAGGGAACAAGATGGGGTGAGTGTTTTCACAGTTCCCTCCAGAAGATGGCTGATTATGACAGCATAGCTCTAGCCACTAAAACAACCTGCAACGATGCTGGAAGATATCACAGTTAATCCTTGAAAACCAAGCTGTGCATCTTGGAGGAACTCACTGGGATCTTTAATCCCTGCATCTGGGCAGGGATCTCTTCAGCCAGCAAGGTTAGAGACATTTCATCCTCACCACCAGCCTGCCTCTAGGCACAAAATTTCTCAACTGCCACTTCTTGTCAGCAAAACTCACTCGGCTGAACCCTGTCTTACTGGCCAACCTCAGCTTTGAGTCGTATAAACACCTTGTTCCCCTTTCTATTCTCCACCTTGTTCAGAAAAAGAAAAACAAATCCACACACCACATGGACCTCCAAGTTTTGCTGTTAGTGCCATCCTCCCTTCCTGTCCTCTTTTCTGGCAGGTGCACAGCAACAAGAGTCAGAGGCTGGGCTCCAGCAGAGGATATTTCTGTTCATGGCTGATTATGTGGTTGGCGCATTTATTTTAGACCTCTGGTTAAGGGAGGGAAAAATGAGAGACAGAGAGAGAGGAAAAAAAAAGGCAGACACTAACCAGGAGGTTCAAAGCTGTTTTTCAGATGGACAGTGAGAGATAAGAAAACCTCACTAACTGTCACAGCTACTGAATGACCCAGAAGACATCCTGTACTTCATACACTGTTAAGAATAGTATTCAGGGAACAGTAGTAGTGTTGACTTAATCGTAAAGAAGTAGCAAAATAGCATCAAAATAGCATCAGCCAGGGGTCAGGCAAGTTCAGGTAGCTCCAATTTATTCTTATTTAATTTTAATGAGTTCATTTGGATTTTTATATGAGTGGAAGAAAACCAGACTTCCTTTTTTCCCCCAGGTCTGACATAGCTGTTCAGTTGAGACCAGTTCTCTGTTCATTGGTGCTAAGTAACCTTGTCTAGAGATTTTGCTTCAAAATAAAGTTTGTATTGCAGCCACCTATCTCCTTAATTCCAGCACATCATTGAAAAATAAAGCTATATTTTCCCATACACGCTTCCTCAAAGGACTATCTTTTTTTCTTGCAGTAATCTTATTACATGGCTAGACAAACAGTAAAGTCTTACTCTAGGTGTGAAAGATTTATATATTTTATCTCTCAAAGGAATCATGAGCTATGGAGCTGCTTTATTCACTGCTGGTATCAATACTGTTACTTCTGAGAACATAATCCAACGCTGGAATTCAAAAAAGTCAACTGTGGATTCTGATATATATTTTTTAATTTTTTTTTCCTAAAAAAATTAACAAGCATTTAAGTTGTCAAAGGATTGTGCCAATTCTTTTTCACAGACAATGAAGGCAGAGAGCAACTGTGTTTCTGACACTCATTACTGTGTTTTACTGAACATGCAGTAACTATTTTTTTTTTTTCCTCCGCATATTACTTTCAGAAACCACACATTAGGCAAGTTTCTCTGCTGCCACTTTCTGGAGATCCTACCAAATGAATATCCTGGGTACAAAGCACTGGTGATGGTTACAAGGCATAGTAGGCAAAGGTCTGTGGTGAACCTGCACGCTCCTGCTCTGCGACTGCAGCCTCTGTGCCATGCCAGGCTCTCTCCCACATGGGAATACAGCAGGAAGAGCAGCTTTGCAGTGGTGCTCTCAGACTGCCCTCACATTGCTCAAGCAGCCAGTGCTGGCAAAAGCAATTGGCAGTCAGGAAAGAAAACCACATCAGGCCTTCCATGTTTGGAGATACCACTTCTAAAGGCTCCTAAGTCACAGATAACTGGTAACCGGGACTGCAGCTAGAGAGATATTAGTTACCCAGTTCTGCCATTCTTCCTTTAGCATCTGCTGCCAGTGAGCTCCAAGTGATAGGGTGCTGGGTCAGCCTGCCCCTACTCTGATCCTGGACAGATGTTCTGCTCTTCAGTTAAGCCTCAGAAATGACTGCAGGAACAGCATGGGACCAACATACCAGGAACACCTAAACACCAAGTTGATGTGTTTATCAGTCCTGCACTCCACAGGCAACTGCTGCAGTGTAACAGAGATGTCCCTTGAGCATTGACCACTCTCAGACCCTTCACTTTGAGCTGCAGATGTGCAATTATCACTCACCCCCCTTTTAGAACACAGAGGGCATTTCAACACCACTGCCCTGCTTGCAGAGTCACTGTCAAAGGGAAGTATGTGACCGCGGGGCTCTGGCTCGCAGCTCTCCTGCTGTGTTGCTCAACAGTGACAGTTGGGTTTACATCAGCCACCCTTCTCTGTGGCAATGAAGTGCTTCCCCAAGACCATCATAACAGAACAAAAGGGGGTTTCTGTACAACACACCTCTGTCTGGCAGTACATGAGATTTCATGCTGCTAGGCCACGTCGTAATGATTACATCAAACCTCCCTGTTGGGGACACAGAAGAAGTTCACAGACATTGTGAAAAAACATCTGTCACAGCTGGATCACCTGCTTCATCAGACCTCTTCAGAGTGGCACAAGGAATGCCAGAACAGAATTGTGTGGGTTGGTACAACTGCCAATGAGTTTACAAAAGTGAGAGCCCTGGTTTTCATCAGCATTGCCTTGGCTGCTGCAAGGCTTCTCACTCATCCCAAGAGGAAAAGTGTACTTTGAGAGAAGGCCACAGCCCTCATAACTTGGGCAGCCTTTTCTTTTCTTTTAGACTCTTAAGAGACAATTCATTTAGTCATATACCTTAACACTGTAGCTGAACTGGGACAGGCACACCAAACAGACCAGAATCTCTCCAACACCCATTATCTATTTCCATCACATCTTCCCTCTTGTATTGGAGCTTTTGAGACATTCCAGGGTGTTTTCCAGTCCAGTGAAATTCTATCAGCACACCTCTTCCCTCTGCAGTGCCTCATGTGACAGCCTAGAGCAGCGATGCAGGCTGAAAGGCCAGCCTGTAGCAATTGGGGATTTCTCCCCCTTCCCAAAGCAGCTGAGTTGCTTCACATCCTTTACTCAGTCAGGTATGAATCAGAGATCCCTTCAGGCAAAAGCACGGAAATACATGGAAGGAAAGAGGTTTTATTGACCTTGATAGCTTAATCTTATCCCAGGATGTGAATGAGCTTTAAAAACGCTCAGACTGAAAAGTTCAAATGTAGACACAAATGTCTTTTTCCAAAGCAGCTTATGGAACATTGCACAAATCCAACAAGGCACATAAAGTCTATTTTAAGCAGCACCCCAGCCTTATCCAGACAGTGAACTTGCACTTGGCACCAAGAAATACAAGAAATTGCCCATCAGAGCATATGACCCGAGTGAGGTGTTAGTGTCAGAGCACTGATTATCCACTGAAATGCCCACAGGCAAGGAGTCAGGCCGTCCATCTGCCTGCAGGGCTGGCAGGGACACAGCCGTTCTCGTGGCTTTCTGTCAAAGGCTGAGCAAATGTGAATGTTGAATCTTAAACCTGGAGCAGATAGGCTAACTCGAGGCAGGGTCACTTCTTTGAGCAGGTAAATACCGAGCCCCTGGGCAGGCTGGGCAGGGACACGGCTGTTCCAGTAGTGTCGTGTTGGGATGGGCTCAGCCTGGAATTCGGCAGGCCACAAAGACAAGTGGCATTTAAAAACTGTTCTGCTGTGTATTCTGCAGTATGTGTTATATCAAGGATTTGAAACTTATTAGTAGATACAAAGTGAAATTTAGCGTGACTGGTGCAAGGAAGGCGGAAGAGATGAAGAGGACATGCTGTACTCCCGAAGCCACCGGCACACCGGGGAGAGCGGCGCAGTCTCCGGAGGTTGCAGGGGAGCTGCAATGAGCTGTCCCGGCCTCGCAGAGCCGCCTCTCGGCACCGGACCGGGCCGGGCTCCCCCGAGCACAGAGCAGCCACTACCCAGGGCAGGGCCCGGAGCTGCGGAGGGGCCCTGCAGGGCCGGCACTGGGTGGAGCGGAGCGGCCTCCGCTGCCTCCCGCGGCCGTCAGGTGTCGCTGCCGCACCGCTCCCCGGCCCCGGCCCCGGCCCCGGCCCCGGCCCCGGCCCCGGCCCCGGCCCCGGCCCCGGCCCCGGCCCCGCTCAGCGCTGGGCCCTCCTCGGCTCCAGCCCCAGCCCCGGCCCCGGCCCCGGTCCGGCCGGCGGGAGCGCCTGAGGTACCCGCACCCCGGCGGGGCTGGCGGCCGGCAGAGCCCCGCGTTCCGCGGCGGGTGGTGCCGTGGAAGCTGCGTGGGAACATTCTTGGCGGTCCTGGGCTCGCAGCCTCTCCAGGGAGAGGACTGCTGGTCAGAAAGGGACAAGGACGACTTTCGGGGGGGGCGGGTTTTATTTTTAAAATCTGTGTAAAAATACTGCAGATAAATCCCGAGCCAGCTGACAGGCCCGGAGGCTCGTTCGCAGTCAGCGCCGGGCAGTCCCGCTCAGTAACTGCAGGAAGCTGCAGCACCAAAGAATTCCTTGTCCTGGGAATTGCCTTCCTGGCAGCCCTGCTGTGACCCTCGATATCGCCGCAGCTTTCTGCTGGGACCCGGCTGAAAAAGTAAACTGCAGAGTCTGCCACTGACAGTAATGGCAAGAACTTGGTTCTTGTCAGCCCCAAGCCGTCATCAAACTCACACTGCTCTGCCGGCCACCTCCATCCCTGTCCCAGCACTGCTGCCAAGCACAGTGTGTGCTCAGGGACTGTCCCTAAGCGTTTTTGGGCACAGAGCTGATGGCAAACACCTGCCATGGACCTGATTCCTGGGCACAGAGCACCTCATGCCTCTGCACAGGATCACAGTGACCATCGTTCCCCCACTGGACTAACTTTGCATCCTTCAGCCCGACCCAGGCAAAGTTCTTCCTTGCTATCTGGCATTTACAGTCCCTCAGGTTTTGCAGGTGTTTCCAGTTGGGACGAGTGCTGTAATGAGTTTCATGCTACTAATGCCTTGAGACAGGGGAAACTTGAGGAACAAAAGGGATGGGTGAGTGACAGACCGGTCACACAGCCAGCACTGTGTGTGTGGATGTGGCATTGGTCAGGGTGCAAGTGAGTAATCACCAATGGAATGTCCTGCAGGAAAGGGGGCTGTGCCAGGCCTGAGAGAATGCGAAATGAGATGAGGAACTGAGCTGACCCACAGGCAGCTCACATCCTGAGGAAGGGGAACCAGCCTCAGGAAAAGCAGGGACAGCGAGTTTGGCTGGGCTGGGAAGAGTGATGGCAGTTGCAAACTACAGTGAATCAGGGGCAAAAAGGAGACATTATTGCTCTTCAATCATCAGGAAGTACTCCTGAATCATCAGGAGTACCTGCACTTCACAATGGAAACTGGAATTCCTATGAGCGCGTGGTGGGGAGAGCCAAGGCTGATGCAGATAAAATGGCAGTGCTGCTCTCTATCTGTGTCACCCTGCCAGTGTCCCTCACTCCTGCAGCAGACCCAGAGCTCCCTGTGCATCTCTGCAAGGCTCTGGCTCCCACCCCTGGGCTCCCAGAAGCTTTCCTGCTCACAGCTACAGAGGTCATTCATCCCCTTTGAGCAGCTCCCAAGTCACACTTTTACTGGTGCAATTTGTCAATGAAAACATGGTTTGCAGTGTCATTTTCTTAGGGTATGAAACATTTTGTTTTTCTACTCAGGGACACATTTTTTCCCTTTAATCAATCTTTGGGAGATAAATAAAAGTATATATGCGTACTGAGTGGGGCATGGTCCTTCTCACATTTCCTTTCATTTATTTGATGAAGTGAGAGGGCTCTCCAATTTCTTTACATATGTAACATTTTTCTCTTGCAAAAACATGGTAAGAATAAAATAAATGCATATTTCAGATACTTTTTTCTTTCAGCCCCTGGTTTTTAGCCTTTTGCATCATGTGCCCAGGGGAAGGATAGAAAGGATTTCTTATTTCATGTGACCTGAGAATTTGGGGTTCTTTGCCTCTTTTTTTCTCAGTTTACACAGATATACACACTTCCCCACTAATACAGTGTGACAATAGCTTGAAAGCAAGTTTGTGTTCCCCAATTTTTTTTAGCTGACATCAAAAAGATTGGGAGCATTTCACTTCTCACAAGATGGCTTTAGCTTCTCTTGGGCTTGCCACATGCTGACAGCATTTGGCCCATTAGACCATGCCTTTCCCAGACCTTGCCAGCAGTGACACCAGGCAAGCTGCCTGTCTGGTGAGAAATCCTGGTGGCTCCACTGCAGTGAAAACTCTTACTCTCAGGAAGAACATGAAAGACACAGACCCCTAAAACCTTCTGCATTTCAGCTGTATTTAAATGCATTCACAACAAAGTTTGGCAAGGTCCAGTAAAAGCTAAACTGGCACTGTGGGACTGCTTCCCATTTTCTTTCATTCCTGTCTTTAAAGGAGGGTTTTTCTTCCAACAGAAAAGCTTTTTCCCTCCTAACCTCATGCAGCCCAACACTGCCCTTCCCAGGCCAGCAGCTCCCTCTGGGATGTAACCCAGGTCCTGTGGGGAGCACCCAGCTCTGCCCACATCTCTGAGCAGATCAGGCCATTCCTGAGCCCCAGGAAGAAACAGCATGAGTTTGGTTGTGTCCACATTACAAAGCCCTCGAATCCACTTGTGGAGCCTTTGTGCTCCTAAAGCATAAGCTTAATTTTTCATGTGGGTTTTTTTTTTCAGTTCAAAGCACATGAAAGAAAACACATTCTGTGCTGCAGTTCATCTGAGCAGTGTTTGCATAGCATGAAACTGTACGCTTGCCCATGCTGCCTATTGGAAATTGTTCCAAATTTATGATACTGTCCAAACAGTGTTCAGGCATCATTTAGGAGAGTATTATTAGCAAAGGCTAAAATTGTGCCAGGATGTGAACTAATAATTAAGTTGCATAGACAATCACTGGTCCAGTGCTGAAGCTCTTAAGTTGAGAATGTTTTGTTCACAGCATAGGCACAGCCTGGGAATCAATGGAAGCTGGATGGATGTGATTTGGGAAGTATGTAGTTTATACACTGCTCTGCCAACTGGCATATCCCATAGCACCAGGAAACCTTGGTCCTTCCAACACTGCCCCGTTTCTTCTTTTTCAGTGACCATCAGCTGCCATACCGTAATTCAAGCACTGTAGTATTTATATTCTTATATAAATAATCACAAAAGCTGTTCAGCTATGAAGGCTGTTTTGATCCAAAAGAGGAACATAAATGAAGTGTTGCACACTGTGTAGGGATTCAGGCAGCAATGGGATGCAATGGATGTGGTGGGTCTGTAGCAAGCAGAGGATTGCCACCTGGAGAGCAGGAGGAGGCTTTTCTCCAAGGAGAGTGACAGCATCACAGCAGCATTGTGGTACCAATCTTAGAAATTGTGGATACTAAAGCAACTGGGATCAGGGCTGCATGCACTGATAATATGTTTTTGAAGGGCTGCCTTGGTTGTTCTTCAAGTACCCAGCAAGCTTTTTTGCTCCTGCTATTTGTATGGAATATGGAATATGTACTGGGATCAGGAAGGAATCAATGTGGATTATTCCTAAAAATTGGGATGGTCCACATTTCCATGGAAAAGTAGTCAAAAACGTCTCAAGGTCATTAAGTTAAAAGAAAAGCATTTAAGAATAAAGACTTTTAATGTGTTTTGTGTCTCTTAAACAGTTCATTTTCTTCTCTCGCACACAGCAGAAATTGCTCATAGTCAGAAATCAATCCAATTCTGCGAGGTTTCTGTTCTTACACTCCTCCCCATCATTTTCTTTATTTACTCACTTTTAAAAACGATTTGTGTGTCCAGTCTGAGATCACATCCTCTGCCACAAGCAGCTCCCAGCTCGTCTCTGCAAGGCTCTGGCTCCCACCCCTGGGTTCCCACCAGCTTTCCTGCTCACAGCTCCACAGAGGTCGTAGCTCGGGTGCACTGATCAACCCCTGACCTTCCTAGTGAATACCCCTGGCTCAGCTAGGGTGAGACTGTTCCAATGAGATGGCCACTGCCAGGGGCTGCCTTTTCTGCAGCCCTTCCCTAAATTATTATTTGTTCTCAGCAAGCTTTACATTATTTCATAATTTATTAGATGTTTCTACCTGTCAGTTATTCCAGGGAGTTTTGATGAAAAGTGAGGGCAGGAGAAAATCAAACTGGAAGACTACAAAGAGCTGCCTGTACTCCATGGAACCTCTTCTAAAGCCTCACATCTGGAGTGGGAATATTCGTATGCATGGAAAGGTACCGTGGCCTAGCAAAAGTTGGTTCCCTGCAGCACATTCCTGAGCTGCAGACTGAGCCCAGACAAACATGATTTAAGTGGCAGGGCTTCCAGCCCCTCACGCTGGGAAATGCTGCCAAGGTTTTACAAATCTTGCTGTTAGGGCATTTTTCTTACTAGGTTTCAATCTTAAGTATCCTTTTGCACAGTTGCATCCCACTAGTTTTAGATACAAGCTAAAATGAAGAAGAATGACATGAAATGAAGCCAAGGGAAATGTATTAAGTGATGTTTACAGAGTACATTGATAGAAGGGGACAAAAAGTCCTTGCGAGAACAAAGAATTGTTAATAACACGTTTCATGATGCAGACACCAAAGAAGTTTTATAACTGCTGTGAAGTCCCCATGTGTTAACTTTATAGTGCAGACCTGCAAAGTGATCAGGGTAGCTCAGGGTAGGGGATTGCAGGGTTTGCATTTGGATCTTGTGGGTTATCAAGCAGCCCTGTGCCTACCCCCACACAGCTGGGTAATCTCCAGTGCTGGGCATCCCCACAGGAATCATCTGAACCTGCTGGCTTAGGGGAATGCACAGGGTAGCTTCTAGGAGCAAGGCTCAAACTCAAGAAAAGTGCATTAATCTGACTCTAAGTACCTGGCAAACTTTGATTGTATGAGAGCTAAAAAGCATGGAGGGAATTTTAGTCATGCCTGCACTTCAAATGGATTGCTAGCCTAAGCCCTGAGCAGAAGATCCAAGCCCAGCAACCTCTGACAGTAGCTGTGATTGGTCCACGTACATTTGGCAAACAAAAGAGAGTTTTAAACTGATTTAATCCTTCTGGCTTTCTCAATCACGTCAAGATGAGAGCCATGCTGTGGACAGAAGGAAAGTCAGCAGCCCCCCAGTATCTGTCAGGTGAGAGAATTAAGATGGATTAAGAGGAGAGATTTGTTAAGGCTGACAGGAAAGAGGACAAAAAAAAGTCAATACTGAAACTCAGTAACAACAAATTGAACAAAGTGAGGATTTCTCAGTGAGTGGAGCAGCACCAAAACAATGTCTGAACATGCTGGGATATTGGACCAGTCCTGAAACCTAAGCCACCCAAATCACTGCCAGCAGTTTTCTTTTGACAGCTTCAGCTCCCAGGAGAAAATAAGTGGGCAGCAATCACAGAGGAGGAGATCCAGAGAACCTCACAAGCAGGTACAGGACAGATGGCTGTGAGCTCTCTATCTTTTAGGTGATGTATTGGAGTTCTAATGGCAGCAACATGTATAACAAATGAGGTCACCAGACTAATATTATTACAACAAGTTCCACATGAATTAATCATGTTTGAGCCATGATAATGAGGGTTGGTTAGTGAATTATCTCTGAGGCTTCCATCTCTCTGGCACTTGCTCTTAAACCGATTGCCTTGGGATGGGGCCTGGACTGTTTCCTTTCAAAAGAAAGCTAGCATTTCTTTCAAAAGGAGACTGATTTAGTCTGAGTTTTATTCTTAGATAGGTCAAGCTTTGTTAGTGGAAGCAATTCCAAAATTGTGTATGATATTTTTTGTAAAATTTTATGTTGGGTTTTTTTCCTTCCTTTGTGTGCAAGATTGTGTAAGGACCCTGGGAAAGTTTCCCCCATCAGCATTCTGGTTTTGAGATAAATGTAATCTCTTTATAAAAACACACACTCACATAGCTTACAGCAGCCTTGTGCTGGATGTGGTGTTCATCATAAATCACACCACCTCACTGCCAAACCAAGTCTAAAACAAATTGAAAGAATCTTCTTAGTGAATGTCCAGTTTTATTTCTGTCCTCAACAGCAGGAAATTCCTGTGAAAGGTTTTTCCTAGTCCTTGCACCAAAAAAAAAAAGGTTTGAGAGGTCTCCAGATAAAAGTTTTCCTGAATTACTACACACATAGGTTAGAATACATCAATAAATAGAAACTCTTATGACCATGAGAGGGAAAACCCATGCAGGTGTGGAGCTGCTTGGGTGCCTGTGTGTGACATCGAGAGGTCTGGTCATGGCACTGGCTCCCAGTGTGACCTTCCCCCCTGATGCTGGGTGGGTGCCAGGCTGCTACCAAAGGAATGAGAAAATAAAGAGAATGAGAACTCTGACCAAATTCCTGGCAATCAGAGCATTGTTAGTTGACTTGCACATCACAACAGAAGTTGAAGTCAGGTTAATGGCATTGGGTTATCCATGGGCTATTTTTCTCTGTCTGGTCATCCCAGAATCACTGCTATGCTTTACTTTGCAATACAAAAGATGTCTCTGTGGCTCACATGTAGCAAGCAGGAAACCAGCAGGAAAGAGTGAAGATTCCACAAAAATTCCTCCTTTTCCTGTATTACTGACTGTGCTGATGCTTTCTCTGTTCAGTTCTTGTTTGGCTCCTGGGCACTCACCCAGACTCACCCTCCGGCAGAGACAAAAAGTGCCATTCATGGACTGAAAATTGGAGCTTCAGTTCTGGGTAACCATTTGGCTGACAGATGTTTCTGCTTGCCTGTCTCCATCATCGTTTTTTCTCCCAATTAATTCCTATCCTAGGAAGTGTGTGGCACTAGTGCAAAGAAGGAAGAGGGGAACCCACAAAAAATTAAAAGCATTTTAAAAGCCTTGGGGTGTGAATTTCCAACCTGTTGGCTGGTGATGTCGGGAGGGTGTGCCTGCACCTTCAGGTATGGGTGGGAGCCTGACTGCAGTGGATATTTCATGTCAGTCAAAGGCACACGTTACACAATGTCTCCCAACTTGTGTTTCACAGGTCAGGAAGTGCCAGCAGTCCAACGGTTCAGAGAAATCCTGTCTGACAAAATGTGCAGAGGTGAGCCCTGGTCCAACTAGGATGAGGGACACCTCTGTCCATGCAGAGCTGTCACCTGTGCCCAGGCCTCCAGGCTAAGACCAGAATCTTAGTGAGGGCTGTGGTAAAGCAGGAGGTTGGTAAAGTACTGGGTAAAGCTCAGGAAGAATTCCGCTTTCTCCATTCCTTGAGCAGATCAGATCTCATCTTATTTTTGCCCCCTTCAATGAGTCCCTGATGGATTAAACTGGCCCATAGAAAGGAGCACAAAGCTCAGTATTTTGTCTTTCGGAGCCACCTTCAAACATCAAGCACCTCACAAAGCCTCCTTACACCCTGACAGCTCCTTCCTGCTGGAGGAGTGCCTGGATATGGCTCTCACAGTCCTTGTAGACATTGTTGAGAGCAAGGCCAGAAGGCAGAGAGCAGGGTCCAGCAGCAGTGTGCAGTTCCTCACATCCACCCCCTAACACCATTCTGCTCACACCTGCTTTCCACCACCACCTGTTGCTGTCATTGTCCCATCAGTGTTTTCTTCCAGTGTTCCCAGCAGCTCCTCAGGCAGTACCAGCCCTTCCCAGCCTTGCAGGCAGCCTTGGCTGCCAGGGTGAACCAGTGGGTGAGCTTTAAACAGCAGAAAATAATAAAAATTAGAATAAAGAATAAAAATTGCTTCTCCTCAGCAGTTTCCCCTTTCCCCAGTGCCCCTACAGCTCCACACTTGCTGCCATTAGATGTTTTTCTTCTGACACTCATCGACTCATGGACTGAGAGTTTCAGAGAGACTCCCACATCACCTTGTCCCTTGGAGTAACTTTGCTCCTGACAGAGCTCCTGGGCTCTGCTGTCCCCTCCTTGCCATTTGTTCCCAAGAATTCTGTGTGAGCTCTCTTTGCCAAGGTGATGAGCATCTCCAGCCAAAGTCCTAAAGGCCAAATGGAAGCCAAAATCTCTGGAGTTTATTTCTCTTTTCTCCTCTGTTTTCCTCCTTTATCAATCAGCAAGCAGCAGTTTCCTGGTGAAGATGGGCAGAAAGAATCAGCAATATTGAGAAAACTAGGAACACTTGTTCAGACCAAATGCCCCAAATATTTCCAGCAACCAAAGCCCCCTGTACCTGGTTTATTTGTCCAGAAAACCTGAAAAAATGTGAGAAGTCAAAAGACAGTAGGTTTATATGTTTTAATAGTTTAATTTCAAGTTACTCAAGGTTAATTTGAAAAAAAAATGAATAGAAAAAGAAACATACTATATGTTTCATTTGTTTGTTTTTAACTGCTTGGTTTGGTTTAATTTTGTTTCATTTCTGAAATGTTTTGGCCTTCATGCAGAAAAGTAAGAAAACAGATAGAAATGTGTTATTTTCTTTGTTCATTTGTCGTGAGAGTCCCAAAAATCCATTTCTGAGATTGTTTTATTCCTAACTTATGTCCATTAACAGTACAGTGTCTCACAACGATCCCAGAAAATCCTTGGGAACATGGACAGCAGAGGAGTGCTCATTCTGCCCAAACACCAGTGTGATGAGGGAGGGTGACACATGACTGTCACATCACCAGCTCTGTGACATGGCTCATGAGCTTCATTCTCTGACCCATCTCATGCACACAGCTTGTGCCTCACGGTGTCCCAGGACTCACACAATGATGGGCTTTTATTTCCCATCAGTGAGGCTGATGTGCCTCTCTGTTCAAGGAGGGATGATGGCAAACTTTTGTATGTGGGCATTGCTGCATCTTAGTAGAAATATTTTCAGAATTTCTGACTTCCTGGAGAGCTCTCTAAGCTGCTCCACCTTTGGAAGCACAGGACAATGGCGTTAGAGAGCAAGATGAATATCTTGGAACTTTGACATGCACTTTTACAGGAGGAGTGAGATCACAGGCAAATTACTACGTTGTTGGAAGGAGACTGGGACTGTTTCTAAACATTTGTCATTTTCCTACAAGGGATTTTTACCACCTCAATAAGTAGCTGTCCAAGGCAGGAGGCAGTTGAGGGAAATACTTTGATGACACTTTGGCTGATCTGGTCCTGGTAATGCTTCTAAGGGCGAGACAGTTTTGCAAAGCTCCTCCACCCAGTTCAGAACACTGTGACTAACTCCTGCATACAGCCCATTCCCTCAGAACAGCAGTCACAGGCTGCAGACAGCAGCCTGGTCCTGCCCCAGAGATGTCCTAAGAACAGCCAGCACAGTCCAGCATGTCTGGGGAAGCCTTAACATGGGTGTGATACCCTGCTCAGGAATTCCAGTGTCACGAAGTAATTATTTGTAATAACTCAGAGTAACAATTTCCATATGTAGCACTTGAAAACAAGAACTACAGGTTAGGAGATAGATACAGCTTGTTAGATGAGAAGGTTTTCCATGTCCTTTAAAATAAGATCTGTCCTATTTTCTGTTTTGGTCTCCATCACACCACCAAAATAAAATCAGCTGCAAACAGATGTGTCAGTGAACAGGGGCAGAATTATTGCTAGAGGTGTGAGGTGGGGAGGGTTTGACATGGGCTGAACTCTCAGCACCATGATCATACTTTACTGATTAAAGAGCCTGAACAGATGCACCTTTCACTTCCAGTTTAGATTAAAACCTTGACTGTCTCCTCCAGGTCAGCAAGTTTGGTATTCAGGCTCTTTCAGGGCTGTCCAGAATGTGGAAATTCATAAACAGAGAGAGAGAGAAGCAAGAGACAGACACAAACTGAGGTCTCCCTAAAAACTTCCATGCAAAGGAGACTGTGTGCTTCCCTGCATGGAGGAACAGGATCTTCCTTTGCTCATCCCTCAGAGACTTCTTTTGTCCAGCTGGGCAGAAAAAGCCAGGAAGGTGAAGGTTAATGCCAAGGAGGTTATTTAACTTGAATGGTGGCTTTTTTTTTTCTCCTCCACCCCCCATTCCAACACACACACACACAAACACACACACGGTCTGGCACACACACATCCTGGAGCAAGGAAAGGAATTCCCTGCAGGACAGCAGGACACAGGCCAGGACCTCAGATGATACCAGCAGCTGGTGTGTCCTTGCCCTCAGCCCTCCCCAGCGCTCAGAGCTGGGTCAGCAGCCCCACACACAGACCTTGCTCTGTTCCTCAGCACAGCAGCACCCTGCCTGTGGCCAGCACAAATCTCTGGCCCCCTGCCAGCCCACAGGGTTTCTTTCCCCCTTTCTCTGCCAAAACAAATTGACTTGTGACACCTTCCCTTATGTTTTCATCCTTTAAAGGGTGGAAAGCTGAAAGCCTGGCTTCAGTGCGTTCACTTCCATGCCTCCTTTGTGCTCTCCCTCTGGATGTTAAATGAGCTCTTTCAGGGAGGACTGGCCATGGGAGTCACTGTGGGCAGGCCAGCAGCGTGTGCCCGTGCACACACGTGTGCTCCAGCACAGCCCAGGGGAACAGTGCTACCCCAGGGGTGCATCCTGGCTCCTCCTGCTCCCACTCCCCAGCATTTCAGCTCCCTGGGCCTTGGCCATCCTGCTGTTTTCATTTCAGGAAAGCATATAACCTAGTTCATGCCTTCTCTGACATAAAATACGTTGCAGGTTTTGAGTGAAAGATAAATAAGAATTTTCATGCCCTGTAGATCATAGATCTTATTGTCCTCCAAAAAAGTTATAAAATTATAACTTCACAATCTCTGACAAGACTTTGTGCTGACAAGTGGATACCTTCTTCTACTTCTGCAGAAACCTAGTCCACATATACACTACAAGCTCACCTTCTCAGTCATACATGGTTTGCAGCAGTTTTCACAAATAGAATGAGAAAAGGCATGTCCATGAACTGAATGAACTCTGACTCTTCTGACTCTTCTATTGACTCTTCTCTCCTTGCATGAGATTGTGAGGGACTACCTCATGATTGTGCTTATGTAAAATATAACACTGAGGTATTATAACAATCCAGTCAGTAATAAACTGTTTAATAATAAAGGTGATGCCAAGACCAGGTGGGATCATCTGACAATTTGCTCTGCTAACAAAGGCACAGAGGACCAATCCAAAGCCCAGAGGGAGGCACCTGTGCTCTTAGATGCAGTCCAGTGAGTTTGGGTGTAGCCAGCACATCCATTACCTGTGCCGTGATAGTGGCCAAGGTGCACGGTACCAGATCTCGTGCACAGGTGATGAGAACAGTGCCCTCTGCCAAGATGAGTGCAAGAAAAGTGCCTTGCCAGGATCTTCTCTGCCCTTTTTCCTGGTGCAACTTGCTCTATTACCACAGTGGTTACCAACAAGAAGTTCCTTAGCTGCACAGAGCCTTAGTGAGGGCATCTCAACTCTGTTTATAACAAATTCAGAGCCTAGAGGTAAAAGAGCCACAAGACACCAGAATGTGTCATCTGGCCTTGGAAACTGGGAAACAAAGAGCTTATAAATATGCAGGGACCTCCCTGTGTTCCTGGGACCACATAGCGAGAAGACAGAAAAGCTCAAACATATACAGAGAGGAATGTCTGCCCTCCTCCCTTTCCATGTGCTTCAGCCAGGATGTTTGTGCAAGAAGAAAGCCAGTTGAGCAATAAAACCCATATGTCAGATGCAGAAGGGAAGTCTGGAATCCAACACACCAAAAGAAAAGATTGACAGGAGTTCATCCTCATGATAAGGTTCCCCTCTCTAATAAGGATGTACATCACAGCATCTTTAATAGGGGGCCAAACTGATAACTAGCAGGTTGATAACTTGGCACTTTGAACTTTTCTCCCAAGAACTGTGAAGCACTTTACAATTAAACCTAAATATATCTTTACATGAGATGGGAGGGGCCATAAAGAGGTAGCTTTGCTTATTTTGAGCATGAAAAACACGTAATTCCATTACAACACAAACCAGAAGGCTCTAATTCACCTGGACATGGTGTTTTTAATGAATTTTAATGGGATTATGCCCAGTCAGACTAAAAAGCCAGAGGACTTGCATGTCTTCATGCTTAGAAAGTGCTCTTGTGACCTTTTGTAGTTATATTTTTAGTAGTAGAAATGATATAGAACAATGGAACACAAGAGTCCTCACTTTAATAAAGCATTATTAACACTTCAAAACATGGAGTGGGAAGGAAAGTATTGTGAACCAAGACTGGCAAGCCATAAGATGAAGTGAGGTCTATGCACTGGGAGGTTTTACATCTGAGTACTTGCAAATTTTCACCAAATTTTCATCAGATTCATTAGTTTTGGTTGGAAAAATGTTGCCTTCTCATCTGTCTGTGTGGCAAAAGCCTTTGCTAACAGGGTTTCCTTTTACATATAACACAAAAGTAATTAAGTGCCTAATTAGTCAAACTTTGAACAAAGTTGTGGCAATGACTTCCCTGGCAAGCAGTGTCAGTAGTTCTTACTGGACTGGGGTTGTCAGACATTTCCAGAAAGCAGCACTGATCACCTCTCAAAGCCTACAGCTACTCTTCCTGCTCTAGGCAGCAAGCAGAGATGTTTGAAGTGATCCCAATGTGAGATTTCTCTATTAAAACCATCTCCAGGCAGCAATCAGATTTGCCACGTGCCCATGGTCCTCACCACTCTCGGACAGCTGTGGTGTATCAAGGGTTAGGGCTGCTGGATTCAGTGCCCTTCGCTCCTGCCACTGTCTCCCAGTCCAGGAAGGGCTGTAACAATATCCTTTGCCAAATGTCTCCAGCCAAATGAGGAGAGGAAGAGTTAGAGATACAGACATGGAGTCTTCAGGTTCTGTGACTTCCCTGCTGGATTTATTTGCTTCTGCATGTCTATGGCAAGCTTGAGTGAGTGACTGCTGCCCTGGCTGAGGACTCAGCAGCCAAGGTTGTTACATTCCCAGCCCTGGCATGACCACCACAGGGGTTTGGTTTCTGTCTGTCCTTTTGCTCGTATTTTACATTCAGATTCTCTTTAAACTGGCAGAAGCTGGTTTCACCACCAGCAGCATCCGTGCTGACACAGGGTTTGCATGGTGCTTGCAGATCTTACCCCAACTTCATCCCAGCAAAACAGCACATATATTTCACCCAGCCAGCTCCCAGCAATTACCAGGGCATCATTTATCCTTTCCATACCAGAGTCTGATGACTTTGGGATCAGCTGTGCTCCGCTAGCAGCTCCTGGCATACTGCAGCACTGATTTCACTGGGTCCTTAGCCCTGTACACCATCACTGATCCTTCAGGAGCGAGGTGCCCCCTGCTAGCAGAGCACACCAGCACTATAAATAAACCAAGGAGCAAGTGTCTTGTAACACATTCCTCTGGGCTCTGTGTGGAGCTGGCAGTGCAGTGGCAGGGTTTGGGAATTCTGGAGATGAGGAAGAGTAAGGGAAAGCTTTGCTGTGAAAGGGCTGGCGAGCTCTGTATTGAATAGTGGACTCCAGTTTGTGTTTGGCCTCTCCTGAGCGGACAGTGGTGGAGATCCAAAGGTGTTCCCAGCTTATGACTGGCACAGGAGCTCCTTATGGGGAAGGCCTGAGGAAAGAACTCAGAGACACTGCTGGAAAGTTCAGTGTGGTCCTGTAGGCTGCAGTTTATTGCAATACAGAAATGCTCTGTGCCTTTAAATTTGCTTTTCTAAGGGAGAAATGGATTATATAGGCAGGGTCCTGCTTATGGTCTTATTTCTGGTGGATTTTTTTGTCACCTACTTCTACTAAGATTTACCTTTTAGGGTCACTTCCTTGGCATGCACAAGCTATTGTGCTATGGTGTTATTTCTCTGACTGCACTGAAGCTGTTCTGCCTGTGACATGTGTAATACAAACTGGTAGTCCCACATGGTCATCGCTTGTCCTCTCCAGCCCTTTTGCCATCACCCTCAACAAGGAGATCAAGTGCTTTACCACCCATAAAGACATTGCCATGTCATTCTGATCCCCATCACGCTCATTTTTGTAGACTGGGTGGATGTCCCAGGAGAGCATCTGCTGGAGAACTCCTTGTTGAAGCTGCCTGTGCCAGGTTTGGTCTTGCAGAGCAGAACACAGAGGTGCTTTGCACACATTCTCACAGCCTTTGAGCAGCACAGGGCATCTCACCACCACATATTCCAAGCCTGAGTTAGCTTCTTCCTCTGGGACCACTGGCAGGAAGTAGTAGTCTACAAGTAGGAGCAATCTGGGGTGAAGACAGCTCTCCTGTGCTGTCTGTGTGGCTGCTCTGAGCAGGACTATTTCCACTCTAAATGTGTTATTGCAAGGAATAGACGGGAGCTGGGTGGGGCTGCAGGAGCTGCATGGACAATAAAAGGAAATGCCTCTGCTCTGCATATGGTCTGGAGAGGGAGGGTGCTAATGCCAGGCAGGAGGGGATGTTGTGCAAGACAGGGTCCAGAGGGGAGGCATCTGCATGAAAACCAGAGGAAAAGAAAGTATTTGAGAGAGAGTGGATGCGTGGGTGGGTGGGTGGTGTCAAGGGAGTGGGAAGGAGACAAAAGAGGCTGTTATGGCTGTGTGTGAGAGGATTGCAAAGATGAGATGAGAGGCAGAATGTCTGTGGGTGGCATGGAGAAGGATGCAGCGCCTGCTCTGTGCTGCCAAGCAGAACACTCCATCCCAGATGTTCTAACCACCTTTTCAACTCCATCAGCTACACCCTTATTTTACCCTGTTAACCCTCTATATTCAATGTCCTCGTCTGAAGAAGAAAAATTGTGGTATAAGAGTCTGGGTAGGGTGCCAAGGTTCAGCAAGAGCTGTCCATCCCTTCAAGCAAACAAGGAGCATCTTTTCAAAGCTCCCTTGAGCACACAGAGAGGCTTCAGAGTTGCTGTAGCATTGGGTCTGAGGGTCATTAGAGAACAACCTCTCCAGGAATGTTTCTCCTGATTTTTGAGTCACTGAGCCATCTTCTTCTTACAAGAAATAATCACACATTTCAGTGTCACCACAGGGAAAACAAAAGCTTCATCCTTCATTGCAATAGCTTTCCAACCACACTCCTCCCTACAACTTCAACATTTTGCAGTTCAAGTTTTTGCCTCCTCTGCTTTAAAAAAAAAAAAAAAAATTTGCTTCATTTGGAGACTGCCTGACCCACATGGCTTAGACCAAGAGGCAGCTGACCCCAAACACCCTGGGGTGCTAGTGACATGTGAAATCAGATCCCTCGCTAAGCCAGGTTCCTGAAAAGCAGTTGGCATGGGCCAAAGAGGTTGATAAATAAAATTAACAGGTTTGAAGGCAAAGTAGAGAAAAGGAAAAAAAAAAAATCAAGCTTGTTCATAAATATCCTCCACCAAGTAAAAACATAGAAATAGTGACCTAGTGGGAGGCTCTGCTCAAAATTCCAGAGGATCATGGTAATCTGATATGTACACTGACTTCATGAGTTTGGAGTCTTTCTGAAGAATCAGACCACAGCAACACACACTTTGTCTTAGCCCCTGCATGCCATCTCCACGCCTTGCTCTTAGGCCCTGGTTTGTAAAGGATTTCAGTTTGTTCCTTTGGTGGATTGTAATTGTCCTGGATCAGCTTCAAATAGGTGAAAAAAAAAAGTTAAAATAAAAGACAAAAGGAGCCTTCAGAGGTCCTGAGCACCGTGCCTAGGTGGTGATCTCATGGCAGTAATGACCTCAGAGGTGTGTTTGGCTTGGTTCAGATTCACAGAATTGCCTCTTGCCAAGGATATTTTAAGTGGGCCAAAAACATCTGTAAACACACCCCTCCAAAAACACACTGCAGCCACGAGGTTACAAACACACATCACGTGTGTCACCTTAATTCATGTGTGCTCCTCTTGGGCTATGGGGTCTGCAGCCACAGACAGCCTGTTGGTGCTGCTGATCTCACAGCTCAGTTTATCTCACAGCTCAGTTTATCATCTCACAGCTCAGGTTATCATCTCACAGCTCAGGTTATCTCACAGCTCAGGTTATCTCACAGCTCAGATGCCCCAGCCCACAGTTCACAGGTGAGAAAGCTCAGCCCATCAGTTGTAACCTGTGCCACGCAGTACAGGTGTCTCCTGTGGAGTTCCTGATCCTGAATCCCAGATTGGAGGACTATTCCCAGGTCTTATTTCTCTTATTTCAGGTTAAAATAATTTTTGGGTAAGCCCTCTGAACTTTGCCCTGCTCCTCGTAACTAATCCATTTGAAACAGGAAGGAAGGTGCTCCTGGGGGTCCAGTTTTCCAGGATGAGCATTGTGCTCCTCACAGCCATGGCTGTTTAATGGTTGTTGCTCAGAACTGCTCTCAGCAATGAGTGCAAAGAGCTGTGGGTTGCCCCTGCAGAGCCCTCAGTGCTGACATTCTTGGTGCTCAACACGAGCTAGATCATTTTCACAAGCTGCTGTGCATTCCTCTCCAAACACACGTGGGATGCACTGATCACCTCTTTTTCCAAAGGCTAAATCACGTACACAGGACTAAGGCTGGAAGCTGGCAAGAAGAACAACCCTGTCTGCACAGGCAGAGTGCTTCCATGGCAAAAACTCATACTCCCAATAGTACATATTTTCCCATAAATGGCCAGTCACAAAGAACCAGCAACCACGAGCTGCTGTGGGCATAGGGAGGAGCTCTAATGTCCATTAATGATGAGGAGCAGCTCTGTGACGTGATTGAACTGCAGGATGAAATTGTGGGTGACTTCACAGCCACTGCAATGTGCACAGATGGTACCTGGGGCCCTCAGCTAGCACACAGGGCTTGGGACTTTCACCTGTCCCCAGCCCTTGGAGGACACAGAGCAACAAAACCCCTTTTTAGCACACTCAGGTTTTCAGCAGCTGCTGAATGTCCAGACCAAGCAGCACACACCTCTGACTCCAGCCTCTCTCAGGCACTGACAGCATCTGTTGAGATCTCCTCAACTGTCTGAAGAGATAGAGTGTACTCTAACAGCCACATCAACTCCTTTCAAACTATTTTAGAAAATACACAGCTTAAATCACATGTTTAAACTACATTTCAAAAGCTTTGTCACATATGGCCATAGAAAAGGCTCTCTGAGCCTATCAAAATTTAGAGTATTTTCTGTTGAAATGACCCTGTTTCAGTGTACTGTTACAGCAGATACCAGACACCACCACAGGTCACACTGTAACATTTGCTGTCATCCTGAGTTTGCTTCCATTGAGTATTTGACTTCATATTTCCCATGCTTGGTCCCTCGTAAGAAGGGTTGTTTTGTTGGTATAGAATCCCAATTGGTATTTTCAAGTTCAAGGAAAGTGAAAAGAAACAAACCCAAGCCCCCACTGTGCAGTCCTCCCCTCTGTACCAATACTGAGGCTGTGCTTTTTTCAGCAGGCCTCTATCAAGGAGAGATGAAAGGCAGAGTTCAGGACCAGGTTTGAAATCTGGACTTAATCCAACACCACTAAATCTCTGGCTGCAATGATGTTACACTGCAGTGAGACAGGAGGGTGGAACCTGGAGGGAAATTATTACCAGCGCTTGAAAGTTTCCCCTGAGTGTGCTTTGGGGCCTCTGTTAGAGCTCTGTAATGGATCTTACCCAGGCTTATTCTCTGTCACTGTACAGGACACATCATTGCTGCTTCAGTGTTTCTGCTGGGGTAGTTTGCATGAAGAAGACTTCAACATCAGCTTCACAAAGCAGAATTCTTGGGTGATCTGGCCTTTGCTCAGGGAAAAAAGGAAGTCACAGGTCTCCTGCACCCAGGGAACTCCTGCCTTTCAGCTGCCTCAACAAGACCCAGTGTATGAGAACAGAGCTGGGAAGGTGCTCTTTCCAGCTGGGAATCAAGCCCTGAGTTCCAGTCTGCTGTTCTACCTCTGATTAAACAGTCCCAATGCAAATAGACATTCCTGCCCTTTCAAACCAGCTTTGTGTCAAGCTATTTCCAGGCAGGCAATGACAAGAACAGGCACGGGAAGAGAGTCTTCCTCATGCCATTACTATTAAAGATCTAAAGACCTGTTCTCCAGCTCTTTCCCTTTCCGGTTCCTCCCAAATCTCTGCCAAACTGTTTAGAAAATACAACTTTGCTAATCCAGAGGCTTTCTCCTCTGAGTCTGCAGGACTCTGAAACAGAAGCAAGGCAAAACCTAATTATGACACTGATTAAATCATGGCCCATTGTTGCTGGGTTTACTCATGTGATTAAAGTTTCATTGAAATAGGAGAACAGGGGGCAACCAAGGAGTTGCCCCACCAATTTCAGTGGATTGTGGATTTTTACGTGGGTGTTTACAACCAAATGATGGTTTAACCCCACTGGAACTGGCTGGCCTGGTATGCATGGAAATGCAGAAGATGAGACAACAGAAGCAACACCTTGGCCAAATAACTTTGGCCAAAACAGGAGCGAGGTGTTTCCTAATCCTGCAGCAAGACACGCTCTGTGTTTGTACTGCAAACAGGAGCACAGCCCCGAGCTGGGGGGAGAGGAAGGGTGTACCTGAGGGAGAAACTGAGTATGTTGTAAATACATTTTTTTGCCTGACCTAGCAGCAAAACTATGTGTCACCCCACTCTAATGAGTACTAGGCAGGCAGTGAGGGAACATATTGCTAATTGGGAAAAAAAGTCTTTACAAAGCAGCAAGTCAGCCATGAGAGGTAAGGGTCCTCAGGCTGAGAGCAAGAAAGGGCAATGACTGGCACCAGTGGCATGGGAAATGCATACTTGATGTGGGGGTTCAGAGGACTGTGGCAAGAAATCTGTTATGAAACTGACTTTTTGCCCAGAAGGAGGAAAGAGAAAGGAGCATCTGCCATTTAGAAGCATATTTCTTTTAGTACCCCTCATGCTCTTCAGACATGCTCAATCATTGTGTAGAAACCCTGATGGTATTTTCAGCCCAGAATAAGGCTACAACACACAAAGGAACCAGGCAAACAGGATGCCAGCAAGCCTTGCTAAAGGAAACACCATGTAAATCAGGGAGAGGAGGTCACAATGACTATAGGATGTATTACTTCTATAGCAGGGGCCAGCTCAGCCTTTGGCTTGAGAACAAGAATAAGCCTGGGCAGCTGTGTTAAATGACGTTGTATAGGGAGGATGTCATGGGCTGGCCTTCACACATCAAAGGTTACCCTCCAAGTCATGGCACAGGAACACAGATTTTTTTTACAGATCTGACCCATGCTCCAGCTAACCCAGTCTCCTGCTCTCAGATGCAGCCCATGCCTTAGTGCTTGAAGGGTTAGGGTTAGTTAGAGTTTGAAAAGGAGGGTCCCCCCTGGTTTCAGCTCACTGACAGTATAGACCCAGATTTGCTGAAGTTTCTTAGCTAGTTCCCACATTTGTTCATCTAATTAGGGCCACTGGACATCAGAGAATTACAGGCACAGGTAGCAGTGTCAGCAGCATGGCAATCCCTGACTCATGCTGTGTGTTTGCAGCACTGTAGTGTGGAAAACAAACCCAGGAGCACAGTGGAATCAGTTGATCCTGTGTGTTGGTACACTCTTTCTCATAGTTTATCTTCACTATCAAGTAATAACTTTAAAGAATTAAACAAGAGATTCCTATTAGTTGGTAATTTTTTTCCTTCTGTTCAGCCCTGGTCTGTCTGAGTGGCTCTGTCAGAGAGAGACCTCAGAGCTGCTGCTCCCACAACAGCGTCATGGAGATCTGACAGCAGCAAAGTTTCCAGCCCTGTCCCATAAACAAGCAGAGTTTTCCAAGCCCTTTCCTGCTTGCACTATGTTCTGAAACAAATCCATGACCAGCAAAGGAAACAATTGCATTGGAGTGGAATCCCTTGGCTTATTTTTCATTTTCTAATATAGGTGGAGCCAGAGGTGTGGAACTGGGTCCCTCTATGATGCCTCCCATGGGATAATGCACTGTTTGCATTTGTCCAAAGCATTTGGAATAACAGCTGTCAAGGAATTTATTTTGAATGCCCTTTTGAAAAGAAATTCCAAACTGTTGGGGTTTTATTTTTTTGAGGGTGCTGAGTTCTTTTTTTAATAAGTTCTTTAACTCTAAGAGCTACAGTTGTGACAAATTGGTTTTGATCTATTTACTGATGGGTTTACCTGCTAGAAAAGGCTGTTTCAGTGGAGCAGTGACATTCAGGGCCCCTTTGAAAGACACCAGGGACCTAAAGACCATTGATGCTGTCAAATTTCCAAGACTGAATTCCTCCCTATAATATCCAGGCTTGCAGCCAACTTAGCTGGCTTGGAGCAGTTGTAGCTTTAAAACATGCTTGATGTGTATTCAGATTTCAAAAAGGAAAAAAAAAAACAAACCAAGCATTGCAGTGATTCAGAAAGATACACAGATGATGGAGTGGAGCAACAAAGTCAAAGGCAAAGCCAACACAAGCAGAGATGACCTTTCTAAATTCCACAGCACTAATTCTGCTCCTTGGAAAGAGTGCCTGAGCATTTGTACCCCAGCCCGATACAACTATTTCCTTTCTCCATATCTGATTCCCTACATGGCTGCTGTGATACCATAAAAAAACTAGTTTGAAAACACAGTGGGCTATTTATGATTCCTTTTATGTGAAGACTCACTGTTCTTTCAAAACTGATCATTCATGGATGTTTCTTAGGCAGGAGGCAAAGAGGAGGGAGGATGATTCTCTGTTTTAAGTTTGCTCAAAAATTTAGGAGAAATGTTCCCATTGTTCTTGGTACATTTTTGTGACCTATGGTACACTGATCTCCTGAATCCCCTTGCCCATGCAGTGGAGATAAAGGAACACAGCTGAAATCCACCCAGCTACCAGTAATAATTACATTATTACTGTATTATTTTACATGTAATAATCTTAGAGATTCTAAAGTATTTTTATTTAGTGTAATGAGTGTTGTTAAACTCAGAATTCAGAGGAACTTACAACTGCAGAGGAAACCTTTACTGCTCATAGATTAAGAAAGACGTACTTTGGAAAGAAAAGATCAAGAAATTTTATCTATGGGAATCCTTTGGAAAAGGCTGTGCCATTTTAGTTATTGTATTGTTGCTACAACAGTAAGCACAACCATATTGAGACTGTGGACACTAGACATGGAAAAATATGGATGAAAAGCACTAACAAGCATTAGTCTTGACTGCAGCCTTAAATTAGTCTGTCCCAGTGGTACCTTTTTGCTTACAGGAAATGGCTCCTGAGGTATTTCCCAGGAGAATGAGAGCTGATGGGGAGGGACTGCATATTTTGGAATACTCCATGAATGTGTGTGGGGAGGCGAGGGGGGGGATAGGCGGGGAGGAGGAAGGGAAGGAGGGGACTGGCTGCTTTATTTTGTCTTTTTAAAGGCAAATCACTTTTATGGGGGGGAGGGGGCTACTCTTTCATTTTCCAAAAATGTCTCTTATGTATCTTACATTCAAAAGTACTTGTAAGGGTTGTTTAGAGACAGAGGAGATGTCATTCCCGAAATTTCACAACTTGTCAAATCTTGTATGCAGAGAAAAAACAAAGCTTAGACCATGGAGTACCAGATGGCAAGTACAGTATTCTGCACATTTCTTCATAGATTTAAAAATCTTTTGACCTTCCAAGACAGTCTGTGTGACTGAGATGTGATACACTCTTGTTTTCTAAAGACTTCCATTTATTTAACACTTTAAGTAGTTTGCAGAACTGAACCTGTGACGTAAAAGAGATCAAAATAGCTTAATGTGGATTAGAGTACATTTTTCTCATGTAATATATCCCTTTCAGCACATCTCCAGAGAGGATTTTATAGCACAGATATTTCTCAAAGTGACAGAACTGTGAAAGTGTGTGCCCTTGGTACGTGTTTACCTTGGAATAGTCTCTCAAGAGGCTTCTTTCTCAACACAAACAGACTTCTCCATAGACACAAATTTTCCCTGCAGTGCAGACAGAAAACTTTCTAAAGGAAACTTCCTACACAACAACAACTGAAACCCACAAATGGGTTTGGGAGGGGGCGAGGGGGCAGAAAAAGAATGCACTTGGGCCCCTATTGCTTTTCCTGCCTTCTCTATGATAACTGGTACGAGAAGCCCCAGCCTGGCAGACAGCCCCCGGGCAGAGCCCACTCTAGGCAGCACCAGAAAGGGAGCGCAGCAGGAGCCCGGGCCAGTCTCTGAGGGCTGTCACACCCCGCTCTGCGCTCTCTGGCATGGCAAAAATCCCCACGAGAGGAGCCTTAAGAGTCCTAGAGTGCGAAACAGAGTGTTCAGGTGCCCTGGCGTGCAGGACGAGCGGCCCTCCAGAACACACGTGCCCGGCTGTGGCGGCTCCCGTCACTTCTCGGCTCTCCCACCGCGTTTGCCCACAAAATCGATCTCACAGCTTCACTTTCTGGGTCGCTCTTTCTCCGCACCAGCTCCGGGCTCCTGGGCATCGCGGCCACCGCCAGCTGGGGCAGAGGCAGCTCCGGGGCGGCCGCAGAAGCCCTTCCCGTGCCCGA
>NC_031772.1:6518158-6520680 GCF_001522545.3 Parus major
GGGCGGGGGGCGTGTGCGGGGCCGGGGCCGTGCGGGACTCGCGGGGCTCCGGGAGCGCCGGGGCGCTGCAGCCGCTGCTGTGTCCCGCGGCTGAGCCGGGAGAGCTGTCGGGGCTGCGTTCTGCTCGTGTCGGGACAGAGGGACAGGAGGTACCCTGCCATCGCTGCCTTGTCCCTTTACCTCCCCGCAGCAGCTGCTGAGGCAGCTGGCGGCACCGGCTGCGGCCGGACAGGGCGGCCCGGGCTTCACGGAGCCGCAGCTGCCCTTGGTGATTTTTCAGCTCAACAGAACAAACGGCAAAATATCGTATTAGCATAAGGTTAGCCTGAAATAATGGAAAATAAGAGAGAAAACTGTAAGCATTTCCCAAACTGCCAGTTTGAAATTCTCAAATGAATCATCCAACACAAACAGTAGCTGAGTGGAACAATCTTCTTTTCGGGGAGTTTCCACTGGAATAAATAGCAAGTTCTGTTTAAAAAAAAAAAATAATAAAAATTTGCAGCTAGTTGTAATATTTGTAATGCTTGCCAGGGGCTGGATTGTGCCCACAGTCAGTGAAATCCTTGTGATCCAGAGTGATGGCTCATTGCAGTTTCTGCTGCAAGTTCTTTAAAGCCACTTGTAGTTTTTTCCTATGAGATCTACCTAAGACATAGGTGGCCGGATTTCCCTTTACCTTCTGATGTTGTTCCATATTTAGAACATTCCTTAACATTCGTTTCCTAAGCAGACCCCTGCTTTTTGATGCCTTTGTGTCAACCTAGAGTGTTGCTGTGATGTGGCAACTCCACATTATCTGAAAATGATGGAAAATGGGGACCTTTAGCAATGCTTTTGCCTCAGCATCACAGCCAGGGTTTCACTTGCACAACAGTAGGGCCATGAACATCTGCTCCTGCAGGAGCATGATGCTCTACATAGACTGTAGTCCCCAGATGGACAAAGCAGGACGAGGCACTTCACCTCAGCCTTCCACTGATGCCTTCAAGGACCAGGTCATCAGTTTGTCCAGCATGACTTTCAGCTTATTAAACCACTGGTATTTGATGGGTTATGTACAAACGGGAATATTCCTGGTCATGACACAGCTTCCAGTGCCTCACTGAGACCTGTCTCACACCCAGTTCCTGGGTAATCTTCCTGGGCCCCTGGGCTGGTGCTTTCCAGTGAACAGCTAAAGAGAAGTAAAGTATTTAGTCTGTGAACCAGAGAGGGGTATTCAGGAGGGTGTCTTGGTAAGCACAGGACTTTTAAACCTATCCCCTGAGCCTGCAGCTGACCAGTTTTCTCCAAGATCTCTGCCTGCACGGGCATTGGTTGTAGCCCATCTATTTATCGCCCTCTAGTGAGGTCTTAAAAATTAACATAGATTCCTTCCATGAGGAAAATAAATATTAGAGTTTGTCTGTTTAAAAAGATTTAATTTTTTTGAGAGTCAGTGGCCTCAGGGAATCCCTCTCAAACATCATACCACACTTTGGATGGTTGCATAGCCTGATTTTGGATAGGCACGGATACATAATGATTGTGTCTCCCTTGCAGTCTCTGGGTGTTCAGCAAAGGTCTTTGCAACAACAGCACTGGACACTATTCCTTTTTTTTTTACCTGTCTTTAAGTGCTGTTGCACTTTAGGTTTTGGCTGAACCCACATGCAGATCACTTGTCATGGCTCTAGTCTTGGTGACTGCTTACGCTTCTTGGTGCTCCACCTTCCTTAATTATAATTCAATTGAGCTGGCCCCAGACTTGGGAAGTGGCCTTGTCTTCGCAGAGGAGCTAGCTCCAGGGGCTTGGAACTCCTTTAGGTTGTAACCAGGGGATGTGATTCAATCACCTGTGTAGTCAGACTGGTTTTACTTCACAGGTATGGGAGATGATGAGGAATGTACCATGAATATGGCTTCTCTTAATTAACCTGAAAATGTAGCGGATGCTTGTTCTTCATGACCAGTGATGAGGGATCTCAGATCCTCTCTTGCTTGCAATGCATAAGATTCTGATTTGCAGCTCCAATGCAGAGATCCTTGTGGATCCTTTCCTAGTCCCTTGTGGACAGCATTACATCAGCACACCATACTCCATCTTCCTGCCTGCCCCAGGCTCACCACCCCTCTGTCACACCAGCACCCTCCAAAACACCCCCAGATCCCTGTGTTTGTTCTGTTCACCTTCATCCATATACTACTCACCCTCCACTCTTACCAGTGACACCATTCAGATCTTGCTGGAGCAAGAGCTCCCAGCAGATCTGGATACAAACACCTCTGAGAATACCCACAGCAGCACTCAGCCTCTCAGACTGTTGCTCACCTGTGTCCTGCATCACCTGTGTGCAGTCACACCTGTGTCACCCTGCACCTGTCTCAAATGAACACCCTCAGCAGCCTCTGGAGCACGGGCAGCACATGGGCTGCTTGGCAGCACTGCTCAGGGGACATCCCACGATGTCACACGGGGAGCTGGCTCAGGGGACACCTCAGTGCCTGGCCAGGAGCTGGCTCAGGGGACACCCCTCAGT